>NC_041383.1:61170568-61187413 GCF_002162155.2 Triticum dicoccoides
TTCCCCTTTCCCCTCACTTCCTCTGTTCTTCCCCCTCTCTCCTCGAGCTCCTCACAAATTTTGCCCAAAATTTGTCAAGATTTGAAAGCCCCCATCCATTCAAATGATCACAAAGGTTAGCAACTTTGTCCTTTCAACTCTCATTGCTAGATTAGCTCTTGCAATGCTTTGTATAGTGATTAATTTGGGAGGAATAATTATATTTGCTAGTATTTGATTTATACGCAATTTGAGCACAAAAATAACACTTAGTTTGCATATGTAGGTGTGGTTTACTTAGTGCCTTCTAAATCTCCGTCGTAACCACCATCGATCGCCCGCACCGTCCCGTCGCCGGCACCACCTTCTGGTGAGGCTCTTGTTTATGAATGTTTTATATTACCAAATTGATATTTATGTGATTTGGATATATAGTTACTCATATAATTAATTATCTTACCCGTACATTGTTTGTTATACATAGTGCCATGGTTTTGATATCCGTCCCCGTCGGCCCTCGTCCTTGTTATGATTCGGATGTGGTATATTCTCTTTTAAAACTAGTTGTTGCATTTCATGTTTATGACAAATTATGCCCATCAAGTTGACATAGATATTTTTATCTAGGAGGTATGTGAACCGGAAATTTCAACCGACCCTATTGTCGAGAGGTTAAATTTAGTTGAAAGAGAAAATGAGTATTTGAAAGAAAAATTGAAAAGAATTGAGGGGGAGAAGATGGAATTGGAGTTGCATGTTGCCGATGTCGTCGATGATCACAAGATCAAGATGGAGAAAATGAGGTTGAAGATTAGAAAGATTAGAAAATATGCCATTGATAGTGTGGCTTGGTATCATTATGTTGTTGGATCAATTGTTACCTTGATTGCGATCTTCATCACATTTGTTGTTGCATTTAAATTCTTTAGCTAGAGAGTTATTTGTATGTTGCATTTAATTAAGTGTTGTATATGAACTTTATGTATGAACTTTATGTATGAACTTGTATTAATTTGGTCTATTCGGTGTTGTGTAATGAAGATGAGCCGACAATGGATGTATGTGTCGGGGAACGTAGTAATTTCAAAAAATTTCCTACGCACACGCAAGATCATGGTGATGATATAGCAACGAGGGGAGAGTGTTGTCTACGTACCCTCGTAGACCGAAGCGGAAGCGTTGACGCAACGTAGAGGAAGTAGTCGTACGTCCTCCAGTTCAACCGATCCAAGTACCGTTACTCCGGCACCTCCGAGTTCTTGACACGCGTACAGCTCGATGACGCACCCTCGATCTCCGATCCAGCAGAGGCGCCGAGGGGGAGTTCCGTCAGCACGACGGCGTGGTGACGATCTTGATGTTCTCCTGTTGCAGGGCTTCGCCTAAGCACCGCTACAATATGACCGAGGTGTAATATCGTGGAAGGGGGCACCGCACACGGCTAAGGAACGATCAATGATCAACTTGTGTGTACTAGGGTGCCCCCCTACCCCCGTATATAAAGGAGGGAGGGAGGAGGTGGCCGGCCCTAGGGGGGCGCGCCATGAGGAGGGGGAAACCTACTCCAAGTAGGTTTCCCTCTCTTTTCCTTATCTTATTTGGAGGGGGGAGGAAAGAGTACTAGTATTAGGAAGTAGTACTAGTAGTAGTAATAGGAAGAGGGGGAAGGAGAAAGGAAAGGGGGGGCCGGCCCCCTTCCCCAATTCGGATTGGGCTTGGGGGGGCGCGCCCCCCTCCCTTGCTCCTTCTCTCTTCCTCCTACATGGGCCCAATAAGGCCCATATACCTCCCGGGGGGTTCCGGTAACCTCCCGGGGCTCCAAACTTCTCCGGAACCTTTCCGGTGTCCAAATATATCCGTCCAATATATCAATCTTTATGTCTCGACCATTTCGAGACTTCTCGTCATGTCCGTAATCATATCCGGGACTCCGAACAACCTTCGGTACATCAAAATACATAAACTCATAATATAACTGTCATCGAAACCTTAAGCGTGCGGACCCTACGGTTCGAGAACGATGTAGACATGACTGAGACACATCTCTGGTCAATAACCAATAGCGGGACCTGGATGCCCATATTGGTTCCTACATATTCTACGAAGATCTTTATCGGTCAAACCGCATAACAACATACGTTGTTCCCTTTGTCATCGGTATGTTACTTGTCCGAGATTCGATCGTCGGTATCCAATACCTAGTTCAATATCGTTATCGACAAGTCTCTTTACTCGTTCTGTAATACTTCATCTTATAACTAACTCATTAGTTACATGCTTGCAAGGCTTAGGTGATGAGCATTGCCGAGAGGGCCCAGAGATACCTCTCCGACAATCGGAGTGACAAAACCTAATCTCGAATTATGCTAACTCAACATGTACCTTCGGAGACACCTGTAGTACTCCTTTATAATCACCCAGTTACGTTGTGACGTTTGGTAGTACCCAAAGTGTTCCTCCGGTAAATGGGAGTTACACAATTCTCATAGTTACAGGAACATGTATAAGTCATGAAGGAAGCAATAGCAGAATACTAAACGATCAAGTGCTAAGCTAACGGGATGGGTCATGTCAATCACCTCATTCTCCTAATGATGTGATCCCATTAATCAAATGACAACACATGTCAATGGTTAGGAAACATAACCATCTTTGATTAATGAGCTAGTCAAGTAGAGGCATACTAGTGACTATATGTTTGTCTATGTATTCACACATGTATCATGTTTCCGGTTAATACAATTCTAGCATGAATAATAAACATTTATCATGATATGAGGAAATAAATAATAACTTTATTATTGCCTCTAGGGCATATTTCCTTCAGTATGATGACAGATGCTCTCCCGAGTTCATTAATGGCGTGCATACTTTTCTGCTTGCCGCTGAGGCAAACAAGCGGGCGGATGGTTTTATGCGTTGTCCATGTGCTGGCTGTAAGAATGGTCACAGTTACTCTACGTCAAGAACCATTCACGTCCACCTATTTGAGTCCGGTTTCATGCCCCACTATAATGTTTGGACCAAGCACGGAGAAAAAGTTGGGCACCACACTTGAATTGCTGCAATGGAAGACAGAGAATGGTGTATCTGACAAGGGATTTGGAAAGTTGCTGGTAATGATAAAGAATATGCTTCCAAAGGACAACGAATTGCCCGAGAGTACGTATGAAGCAAAGAAGGTTGTCTGCCCTCTAGGGTTAGAGGTGCAAAAGATACATGCATGCCCTAATGACTGCATCCTCTACCGCAGTGAGTACGAGGATTTGAATGCTTGCCCGGTATGCGGTGCATTGCGTTATAAGATCAGTCGCGATGACCCTGGTGATGTCGAGGGTGAGCGCCCCAGGAAGAAGATTCCTGCCAAGGTGATGTGGTATGCTCCTATAATACCACGATTGAAATGTTTGTTCCAAAACAAAGAGCATGCGAAGGCGATGCGGTGGCACGCAGAAGACCGTAAGAAAGACGGAAAGTTGAGAGCACCTGCTGACGGTTCGCAGTGGAGAAAAATCGAGAGAAAGTACTGGGAGGAGTTTGCAGGTGACCCAAGGAACGTATGGTTTGGTCTAAGCGCAGATGGCATTAATCCTTTTGGGGAGCAGAGCAGCAACCATAGCACGTGGCCTGTGACTCTATGTTTGTATAACCTTCCTCCTTGGTTGTGCATGAAGCAGAAGTTCATTATGATGCCAGTGCTCATCCAAGGCCCTAAGCAACCCGGCAACAACATTGATGTGTACCTAAGGCCATTAGTTGAAGAACTCTTATAACTATGGAATGGAATAGGTGTACGTGCGTGGGATGAGCACATGGGGGAAGAATTTGACCTAAAGGCGTTGTTGTTCGTGACCATCAATGATTGGCCTGCTCTCAGTAACCTTTCAGGACAGACAAACAAGGGATACCGCGGATGCATGCACTGTTTGGATGATATCGACAGTATATATTTGAATAGTGGTAAGAACAATGTGTACCTGGGACATCGTCGATTTCTTCCGAGCAGGCATCCCATAAGAAAGAAAGGCAAGCATTTCAAAGGTGAGGCGGATCACCGGACGAAGCCTCACCACCGTACTGGTGCTATGTTTCTTCTGTATTATTAGTAAAGTAAAAGCTATGGCGGACAATACCGACAGAGAGAGAGATGAGGAATTGTTCGACATCATACGCAGCCCTCACAGGCTAGATGATCTGAATGAAGCAGATGACGGCTCCCAATATCTTAACAATACCGGAGAGGGTGATGAAAAGATATTCGATCTCGACGACCGGGCTGATGACGTCATGAACTATGATTATGATAATGACACAGACAATGCTGATCTTCAAATAACAAACACTACCGGCGAGGTATATTTATATAAGCATGCATCATGGTGATCATCACATGTTTTTTTATTGAAGATATATTAACGAATCGATCTTTCTTCTTTCAGCCCTTCGGATCGAGCAAATCTGCTTCTACAGACAGCAAGACAAAGCGAGGCCCGGGCAGATTGTTGAAGGATGGTGTAAAGTACCACATCGAATCCATCAAACCTAGTGGCGAACCCCTCACGCCTAAGAACATTACGAATAAGTGGACTCATCAGTGCGGAGTTCTTGTGAAGGACAAACTCCCGATCTCCATTCAAGAATGGAAAGAGCCAAAGACTAAACGTCCAGGTGTTACTTGGGTCGATGGCAGAGCCAAAGAAGACCTGGTGAAATCTCTGATGGAACATTTCACCCTACCAGATTATTTCACTAAAGCAGATGTGGACAAAGTCAAGACCCCTGCTCTTAAGAAGATGGCAATTGCATTCAACCCCCACAAGAAAACTGTATGGGTCAATTACCTCGCTAATGAAAGGAAGACTCCAGATTTCAAGGGAACACTGGAGAAGCAAAGAGAACATTGGGACGATTTTGTGACCTTCAAGGATTCAGAAATATTTAAGGAACGGTCGATGAAAAACAAGGCAAATGCCGCAAGAAAGACGCAGTTCCATAGGCTGGGTCCAGGTGGCTACGCGGTGGCATTGCCTAAGTGGGATAAGTCTGAGCAAGAGATGGAGGATGCAGGGGTCACTCAGGTTACCCGGCACTGGCCCCCCAGGTGCAGAACTTGGTTCTATGCGCATGGGGGGGCGTTGGACCCGAAGACAGGCATGGTTTCGAAGAAGGCAAGTCTAAAAAGAGCCGAACAAAAGATAATTGACGCAATAGAAGAAGCTCGAGCGGGGGTGTTCACGCCCAATAGAGAGAACGAAGAGCTTACGCGCGCCCTGGGAAATCCTGAACACCCGGGAAGAACATGAGGCATGGGTGTTATTTCCTGGTATGAGGGCTTTTCGGACTGGAATGACGACTACAGGTCCCGTGCAAGAAAGAAGATGGAGGAGGAGAAGAAGAGGAAGCTGGAGGAGGAGCAGAGGAAGCAGGACGCAGAACGCCTTCAAGGCCTAGAAGCAAGGCACGCGGACCTGGCACTCAAATTCCAGCAGCAGCAGCAGCAGATCGACTCACTTAGTCAGGAAAGGGGGTCTCAGCAGCGGCAGCAGCAAGCGGATGATCGTCCGGCATTGGATAGCACCGTCCCATCCATGCCGTGAAGCAGCGTTGGTTCTATCCCGGGCGACACACTGCTGGATAAATACCCTGTGGATGACATCATAGAGAACACTAACTGCGAGCTACACTCCAAAATGAAGAACATATCCATGAAGGTGGCGGACGGCGTTGCTTTTCCAGTTACCCCCGAAGCAACCTACCATTGCATCCCGATTCCAGAGGGCTATGCTCGTGTTATGGCTGATGAAGTGGTGGACCCATATTCGGGGCTAACGCTTGACATTCCTGGAGGTGAGACGAGCGCACACTCGGAGAGGCCATACATCGTATCATCCTACGAAGAAAGGATTGCATAATCTTTCGAAGTCCACCGACACCGCGTCGTCTGTCGACTCCTCGAAGTCCGCCACCGAGTCAGCAGACTCCCGCTCCTCCAAGTCCACGAACGCGTGAGACGGCTCCTCCTCGAAGTCCGCCACCTCCTCCAAGTCCCCGAACGCGTGAGCTGACTCCTCCGGTTTCAAGCCCGGCACAGCGTCATGTCACTTCTCCGGTTGCAAGTCCGGCACCGTGTCAGGCCACACCTCCTGCTTCAAGTCCGGCACATCGTCAGGCCACTTCTCCTGGTCCAACTCCATGTCAGCCGTCTCCGCCGTCTCAGCAATCGCAGAAGAGACATCCCGTAGCTTTGGTGCGTAGCGATACGAGTCGAGGTAGTTCAGGAAGTACATGCGAAGGCAAGCGATATAAATATGGTCCAAGCCTCGGTCCTCTTCCTCAGAGGCCTTACGACATGACTAAGGATCAAAACACAGCCATAGTGCAAGCCCAAGTGGACGCCCATTTTGGACCGAAACCGGCACCGCCGCCAAAGGAGAAAGTGCCTGAGAAAGTAATTGACCACTTCATTCGTATGTCTAGAGAACCAGCTCCCAAGCCTGTTGACTCGGACTATGAGCGCCAAATCAGGAAGGCACATCGAGCACGACTACAGAAGGAAGCGAGCTCAAGCTCGAGCCAACAAGCAGCTGGCAAAAAATGCGGGAAAACCGTTTCCCAGTTGGGAGAACAGGCGGCGCAAGCGATCCCCCCGCTTGTTGTGCCAACAACACATGGAGGAGTAGTACGCGCGCCAAATATTATTGTGGGCAAACCATTAGCGTTCCCCAGCATGGCGATGTGGTAATAACAGAGGATCATATAATGCAGGCTCAAATGCTCAATATCTCTGTTGGACAACTCCTCGAAATCGAGCCCATGCCTACGCTTAAAGAATCGGAAAAAGCATGGCAATATGTCCGGGGCAAACCTTTGGTCCATCCAGACAAGGTCAAGGACCTCCCAACGAGAATGAATCAATTGCATCAATGGTACATGAACATTACCAAGATTTCCAATCGAGAGTCCCTTATGGTGAATGTCAAGCATGAGCATTATTACCATGAGAAAGCTCTGGCCATTGAGTATCCAGAACTATTTCAGTTATTTAATCAAGACGCACTCGACAAGTCTATCGTCAGTTGCTATTGCCTTTAAGTGATTTCTTTCTGTAACTTAAGTCTCAAGCTAGTTATGTAGTGATAATTTTGATCAATCATTACATGTAATTATCCTCACTATATTCTTTTTCTGTGGTATTATATGCAGGATGAAGATGTATGAAATGAAAAAAGCTGGACGCTATGGCGTTGGGTTCATTGACCCAAATATCATTAATCAGGACATATGGGAGATTGACTATTGTAAAGCTGCTGTAGAGGAAAGCATGCTAGAGTTCTTGAAGCGCCTCAATACCTTCGAAGATATACTACTTCCTTACAACTTCCCGTGAGTCACACTGTCTTGTACTACAAATTCTGTTTTGGTTACTAGCTAGATGTTAATAATTAAGTGTATACGGTTTACGGTAGTTGATTAATTTTATGCACATGCCCGCTTAATTAAGACATGCAAACGTGTGCATATGCAGTTGGCACTGGGTCTTGATAGACATTAAAGTTGAGGAAGGAAAAGTTGAATTACTGGACTCACTAACTAAAGAAGATAAAGACTACACCATCGTGAAGGGGGTAGTCAACAGGTAATTTCAATCATTATTAACTATTAGTTCCTGATATGAACTATTTAATAACCCCTTTATTAATTTTCTTTGCCGCGGGCTGGGCATGGGCAAAGTTCATCGCGGTGACTCCGGGAGAATGGCCAAAAGAATTGTTTTGACATCGACCCAAGCTAAGTAATTAACTAGTACTAGCTAGCTACCATCTCTTTAATTCTTGTTTCAATATCATTAATTAATTATTATGCTTGATTAATCATTATCTGATTCAATTTCATTCTCGTAAAGGCCCTGAGGCAGGCGAAAGGGAATAATCTGTGTGCATACTACGTTTGCGAGAACATTCACATGATGACATGCGAAAGGAGCGGATCTGATAGACAGGACTGGATACGTTTTTGTCAGAACACTATTCATACCATTATCGATATCTAGTCACACAACTAACACACATGCATATTGATCTCCTTCTTAACAGTTCAGATCGGTGTGGGATAAGCTCCTACCATCGGACCGCATACAAGCACTTCAAGAGGAAATAGCCGAATTTTTGCTCGACCAGGTCATAGATCCGAAAGGAGAATACTATTATCCGCTAACGCCCCCATGAACCACTTGTCATCGTGCTCCGAAGGCACCAAGGCAACATGTACTAGAAATTGTATATGTATATACATGTGTATATGTGTGAATAGTTAATGGTGTTGGCTGTGAGACATTCGATGATATATATATATATATATATATATATATATATATATATATATATATATGCGGTTCTACGTACGAGAAAATCTATTTAATATATATGCATAACGTGTACAATTTGTAGTATCGTGAAATACTAGCAAACAAAAAAGAATTAAATGGAAAATAAAGCCAAATTGAAAGCACAAAATTAAAGTAAATTTTTTAAAAAAAACAACCAAACATTTAGTACCGGTTGGTGTTACCAACCGGCACTAATGCCCTCCACGCAAACGGGCCTGGCTCGTGCCACGTGGTGGCACTTTAGCGCCGGTTCATGATGAACCGATACTAAAGGCCGGGGACCTATAGTCCCCACTCTTTAGTGCCGGTTGACGAACCAGCACTAAAACCCGTTACGAACCAGCACTAAAGGCCGATTCTGCACTAGTGTAACCAAGGGCCCCCTCTAGAAAAACGCAATTAACCAAGGGTTATCCTTTTTTGGGTTCCCGCAAGAGGGTCACTTTCTTGGCATGCGAGCGCGTAAGTGCCATCCAGTCGCCGTCACATGTTGTGTGTTGGGCGCTTTCTCTGGATTTCCGTTCTTTTACTTTTTTTGTACATGTTCTCATGTTTTAAATCATTTTGGCTTTTTTGTGTGAAATTTCTTTAACGAAGCCCAACTTTGCTTCTTAGAAAGAAACAAAATTATGCTTCCACAAGAAATACATCTTTGCTTTTTATGTAAACACATATTTGACTTCGCGAGAAGCACAACTATGCTTTCTTAAAATGAAAAAAAAATACTCTCATAAGAAGCACATATTGGCATCTCATGGAAGCATAGATTGCTTTGGCGAGAAGCACAACTATGCTTTTTGAAAAAACTGTAAACTTGCTTCCGGACTTTGGTTTTTACCTTCCTTTTTTCCTTTGCATTTTTTACTTTTTGATTTTTTATCATATTTTTTTCGCATTTTTTTGTTGAAAAAAAGTTTGTTAAAACTTATTAACTTGCGATCTAATTTTGAATATATTAATGCAATAAATCCAACAGTTCAAGACATAAAACATTTTCAATGAACAAAACTAATAAAAAACACCAAGGTAGGGTGGCCTTTACAAGGAGTACCCGCTAGATACCAATTTCACTGAATCTTGAATAGTGGTGTTTCGCACATGACACTAAGATTATGGCCAGCCCATTTAGCAACTCGTGCTACTCCGGTTTTAGGAACTTCTATAACATTTTGTGTTTGTTTCTCCTTTTTAGTTGCTTTTCTGTGGTATTCTCGGGTTCTTTATTTTTCTGTTATTTGAAGTTTTGTATGCAGTTTTAGAAAGTGTTTAGAAATTTCAAAAACAAGTCTCTCTCCCACTCCCTCCCTCCCTCCCTCTCTCCCTCCCCTGCAATGGGTGTACTTGTGATTTGTATGCCCTCATGGTGCACACATGGATGTAGGAATTACAAGGCAAGCCATGTGAGGATATTGGCGAGAATGCTCTATAGAAACACAATTGAGTCAAATGGGCTGTTCAAAGTGAAACGAAATATTTATTGAGGTGTGCTAGACACGATAATATTGATACATCAGTTTATCAATGAACATGTCATAGTACTCATATCTCGTAAAAACTTTGATTAGCACTAGTAGAAAAACACCTAATAGTCCCGGTTCGTGAGGGCCTTTAGTCCCGGTTCATGAACCGGGACTAATGGGCCGTTACTAATACCTCCACCCATTAGTCTCGGTTTAAACTAGAACCGGGACTAATGTGCCTCTACGTGGCTCTGTGCGTCGAGCCCAGTCAGGGGGCCTTTGGTCCCGGTTGGTGGCACCAACCGGGACCAAAAGTCCATGTTTTTTTTAGAAATTGGCTGCTTTAGGGGTTTTGGGGTTTATTTTTAGATTGTTATATTAGCTAGCTAATAAAGAGAAGTGTCCTCTCTTATATCTTCGTCCTTGGTTTACCAATGCTGCTGCTATATATGTTCATTTTACCCGCTGATATAATAACTCATGCATGCTCGCATACATCAGCATATATAATAATAAGTACTCGTCCTACTAATCATGCATCATCATACAACTTCTACTCGTTATTAATAATAAGTCATACGATCATCATCCTCATAGTCATCAAACCCAACCCTACATAATTGTTCTTAACACATGATCATTAGTATCAGGTAGGACCTAAACACACTTAAGGTAAAAATAGCATAAAACAATATAGACCCTGACTCTCCATTATGAAGAATGGCGATCATCATGTCTCCAATTTTTGCCCTTCGCTGAATGTTGCTTCCAAGAAGCTCCTTACGACTGTCCATACATTTTTTCCATTCTTTGATTCTCAAGTCTCCATTTATTTTAGAAACCCGGTATGGACAGTTGAGATTCGTAGGACGACCTGGTTGTATGTTCAAAACATGAAGGCTACCGTGTGTATACATCAGATGAGGTACACAATCATTCGGGATTATCTGTTGAAAAACATAGTAATAACTTCGTAGTTAGCAATGATATGATGTACTAGTTTTAGAAGTGTGCAAAAAGATGCACGGATGTTGTAATAGTACAAAAATCTTACCAGGGTATCTCCATGGTAGTTACCGTAGTTCAACACGTGCACTAGTGGAACATATTGACCATAATGTTCAGGAGTTCGATTGTAGACATTGTAATTCTCAAGATCAGTACAAAATGCGACCAGATGATTTTTCTCCTGATAAGTTAGTTCGGAGCCTTCGGTGTAGTAGGTTCTGTCTACCATCTTCCGCACATTCTTTGAAGAATGAAAATAAGCTGTCAATGGAGAATAAGTTGTCAACTATTTTGAAATAAACAATATAAATTACTTAATAACTATGTTAAGCTCACATGGGAGAAGAATTGGAGGTGTATCCACAAGGACGAAAATCGTAGGTCTCTCTTGCTCGATTGTAGGATCACCAAGATCCATGGTAACAAGCATACCCTCATCAAAACCATACATCTTGCAAAGTGCTTCCCAATTTTTGCAACCAAAATGGGTTACACTCTGAGCATTGTACAGCTTTACTTGAAAATCCACACCATGATGGGTACTTAGGATAATTGTTTTGGTTTCGAAACTTTCATGGTCTTCAAAACCCATCCTCTTCAAGACATAGTGTCTTGCAAAGCATGGGATAAGCTAGTTGAATTGGAAAAGATGAAAAATATTGTCATGATTAAAATAGTTGAAGTCATGAGTAATTATGAAAAAAAACTTTTATCGTCGGTTGCGTACCGTATGAACATCGAAGGTCTCCTCGAGCTTAATGTTGAAGCGACGATCTTCGTCCAGCACAATGAATCTGTCGCAGATACCTCGGTCGTCGTGGCACCAGTCGCACTCCTCCGGGCGGTTTTCGTCGTCCGATGAGTACGACATTTCCGGCCTACGTTCATAATTCAAATATTAAACTAGATCATTATTATTAATCACGGGTTGACTATCGATGATCAATGTACGTAGCTCCTCCTTTCATTCCCGGATGCATTATTATATCAAATTGTCTAGCACACGGGAATGAAGGAGAACTTATCCTTCACTTATCCGGTGTGCCCTGAGAACGAGGTACGTGCAACTCCTATCGGGATTTGTCGGCACATCGTACGGCTTTGTTGGTCTTGTTTTACTTGTCGAAATGTCTTGTAAACCGGGATTCTGAGACTGATCGGGTCTTCCTGGGAGAAGGAATATCCTTCGTTGACCGTGAGAGCTTGTGATGGGCTAAGTTGGGACACCCCTGCAGGGTATAAACTTTCGAGAGTCGTGCCCGCGGTTATGTGGCACATGAGAATTTGTTAATGTCCGGTTGTAGAGAACTTGACACTTGACTTAATTAAAATGCATCAACCGCGTGTGTAGCCGTGATGGTCTCTTCTCGGCGGAGTCCGGGAAGTGAACACGGTTTTGGGTTATGTTTGACGTAAGTAGGAGTTCAGGATCACTTCTTGATCATTGCTAGCATCATGACCGTTCCGTTGCTTCTTTTCTCGCTCTTATTTGCGTATGTTAGCCACATCTCATACTTAGTCGCTGCTGCAGCCTCACCACTTATCCTTTCCTTACCAATTAAGCTTTGCTAGTCTTGATACCCATGGTAATGGGATTGCTAAGTCCTCGTGACTCACCAGATACTATCACAACAGTTGCAGGTGCCGATAATACCAGTGCAGGTGATGCAACCGAGCTCAGATGGGAGCTCAACGAAGATCTTGGTCGTTACTATGTTTCGTTTCATGTTCATCAAGAGTGGAGCCCAGTTGGGACGATCGGGGATCTAGCAGTTGAGTTGTTTTCTTTTCTTTTGGCTTCGTCCGTAGTCGGACTATGTGTGTACTCTGAATCATGTATGATTTATTTAAGTACTTGTGTGAAGTGACGATTGTAAGCCAACTCTTTATCCCAGTCTTGTTCATTACATGGGATTGTATGAAAATGACCCTTCTTGCGACAAAACCACAGTGCGGTTATGCCTCTAAGTCGTGCTTCGACACGTGGGAGATATAGCCGCATCGTGGGCGTTACGTGAGGGAGGGGCAATAACGGCAGCGCACATTCGGCTCGCTCGAGTGCTTGTAGTCGTCTCTAGATGGTCTATAGACATGAACGTAATTTTTGTTACTTCTTGTGTTCTTTGTACTGCCATATTGTTTGATAAATATATCAAAAGTTTTCCGCAAAAAATAGCATTTATTAAACTGTTGACAAAAGTTTTGAAAAGAATCACGTCTTTAATTGTACCTTTTTTACTTTTTCTACAGTAGTCGGCATTTGAGAAAAATGGCTATAGTAAGGGGAAAATTCGCTATGTAGTACTCCCTCTCTCTCTGTTATAAGGCTTGCATGTACCCCTAGATCGTCAATTTGACCAACTTAATAGAAGTCATATATTACAAAAAACATACCATTATAAACTTCAGATGTTCTATTTTCAAACAGTATAATTTTTGTGTTATATAGTTCATATTACGGTGATAAAATTGACAACCTAGGTGTATATGCAGGACTTGCAAACTGAAACGGAGGGAGTACAGTCATTTAGCAGTCATGGATGCCTATGCGATTGGTCAACATTATATCACGGCAACTAGGGCTCCATGAATAGAGCCCGACTTTAATTTTTTCGACGGGAAAAGGCAGGAGTTCTGCCATTGCATTATAGATCGGAAAGAATTACAGAGTTACAGAGAAAGGTGAACCGAAGTTCTTTTAGGGGTGGGGGGGAGGTTTAGAGAGTCATGATCAGATTGGGGCTACCCGACTTTAATTTTGAATTTGCTAAACATGCCTAAAGTCATAACAATACAACACAATATACAACATCACGTGCTCATATTTTTATGATAAACAAGGCGGGAGTACGTAATATGCTAATAAGGATAAGATATTAGTTATATTCCGGTCACTACAACAACATGATATGATGGGTTAGTCGAGCCACCGAAGATGCACAGAACCAAATTATTCCAAAAGATGGAGAGAGAAAAAAAGAACCACAACACTCCACAACAAACAACAACACCGACCATCCATTAAGAACACACAGACTGTAATAATGGTTCTTCAAAAAGCATCACTTTCGAGAAGGGAAGGACACACAAACATTGCCCCAGCAATCACTAGTAGAAAAACACCTAATAGTCCCGGTTCGTAAGGGCCTTTAGTCCCGGTTCATGAACCGAGACTAATGGATCGTTACTAATACCTCCATCCATTAGTCCCGGTTCAAACACGAACCGGGACCAATGTGCCTCCACGTGGCCTGTGCGCCGAGCCCAGTCAGGGGGCCTTTGGTCCCGGTTGGTGGCACCAACCGGGACCAAAAGTCCATGTTTTTTTCTAGAAAAGTGGCTGCTTTAGGGGTTTTGGGGGTTATTTTTAGGTTGTTATTAGCTAGCTAATAGAGAGAAGTGTCCTTTCTTATGTCTTCGTCCTTGGTTTACCAACGCTGCTGCTATATATGTTCATTTCACCCGCTGATATAATAACTCATGCATGCTCGCATCATACATCATCATATATAATAACAAGTCCTACTAATCATGCATCATCATACAACTTCTACTCGTTATTAATAATAAGTCATACGATCATCATCCTCATAGTCATCGAACCCAACCCTACATAATTGTTCTTAGCACATGATCATCAGTATCAGGTAGGACATGACCTAAACACCCTTAAGGTAAAATAGCATAAAACAATATAAACCCTGACTCTCCATTATGAAGAATGGCGATCATCCTGTCTCCAATTCTTGCCCTTCGCTGCTTTTTGCTTCCAAGAAGCTCCTTACGACTGTCCATATATTTTTTCCATTCTTTGATTGTCATGTCTCCACTTCTTTTAGAAATCCGGTATGGACAGTTGAGATTCGTAGGAAGACCTGGTTGTATGTTCAAAACATGAAGGCTACCATGCGTATACATCAGATGAGGCACACAATCATTCGGGATTATCTGTTGAAAAACATAGTAATAACTTCATAGTTAGCAATGGTGTACTAGTTTTAGAAGTGTGCAAAAAGATGCACGAATGTCATAATAGTAAAAAATCTTACCAGGGTATCTCCATGGTAGTTACCGTAGTTCAACATGTGCACTAGTGGAACGTATTGACCATAATGTTGTGGAGTTTGATTGTAGATATTGTAATTCTCAAGATCAGTACAAAATGCGACCAGATGATTTTTCTCCTGATAAGTTAATTCGGAGCCTTTGGTGTACTAGGTTCTGTCCACCATCTTCCACACATTCTTTGAAGAATGAAAGTAGGTTGTCAATGTAAATAAGTTGTCAACTATTTTAAAATAAACAATATAAATTACTTAATAACTATGTTAAGCTCACATGGGGGAAGAATTGGAGGTGTATTCACAAGGACGCAAATCGAAGGTCTCTCTTGCGCGATTGTAGGATCACCAAGATCCATGGTGACAAGCATACCCTCATCAAAACCATACATCTTGCAAAGTGCTTCCCAATTTTTGCAACCAAAATGGGTTACACTCTGAGCATTGTACAGCTTTACTTGAAAATCCACACCATGATGGGTACTTAGCATAATTTTTTTGGTTTTCATACTTTCATGGTCTTTAAAACCCATCCTCTCCAAGACATAGCGTCTTGCAAAGCATGCGATAAGCTATTCGAATCGGAAAAGATGAAAAATACACGTTAAAATAGTTGAAGTCGTGCTTAATTACGAAAAAAACTATTGTCGTCGTTGCGTACCGTATGAACATCGAAGGTCTCCTCGAGCTTAATGCTGAAGCACCGATCTTCGTCCAGCTCAATGAACCTGTCGCACATACCTCGGTCGTCGTGGCACCAGTCGCACTCCCCCGGGCGGTTTTTGTCTTCCGAGTACGACATTTCCGGCCTATGTTCATAATTCAAATATTAAACTAGATCATTATTATTAATTACGGATTGACTATCGGTGATGTACGTAGCTCCTCCTTTCATTCCCGAGTGCATTATTACACTAAATTGTCTAGCACACGGGAATGTAGGAGAACAATCCAATATGAGCATTCAATAAGCAAAACAAAATCATATAATAAGCAAAACCAAATCATAAAATAAAGTAGTATTCAAATTAGCATGCATTCAATAATTATAAGCATAAGTACATCATCTCTTGGTGTCCGTACATCGTCGAATATTATCACTAATATAACATCACTAATACAACTAGAACCGTAGCGCCCGACGGGTATCGTCGCGGGCGGTGGACACCCAAAGATAAGGAACCATCACAGGATCATAGCTCCAGTGAGATCCCTGAAAAACCTGCCAGGTATTGTCGAACCTGCCCTCCAATGCAACCATGTAGCGACGGACGTGCTCGTTCTCCTCGCTGACACGGTGACGTACCACCTCCACGGTGTTCGGAAGCCTCAGCACCGTCACTGGCCCACGCGACCGCCACCAAACAAGGATCGGGTCAACAACGGGCTGCCTCCTCACCAACCTACGTCCCCCGGAAGGTAGCACCTCCCAATACCAGCCCGGTGGAGCCCAGTCCCGAACATGGCCCTGATCAAGCAGGCCTCCACCGCCGAGTCGACGATGACGAGGATGCGGGATAGGCATCGCCGACGTCGATGCGGGAACTACTTCTATATATACTTAAATAAAGTAGTTTTATTAATTAAATCGACTATCTAGTTCAACTACTAAGCACTTACTATAAATAAATAAAGTAGTACTTACTAAAAACAAAGTAGCACTTACTATAAATAAATAAAGTAGCACTTACTATAAATAAATAAAGTAGCACTTACTACAAACTACTTCTATATATAGTAAAATAAATTAGTTTATTCAATCAACTAGCTAGTTCAACTATATATGAAGCACTTACTATAAATAAAATAAAATAGTACTTACTAAAAATAAACTAGTATTTTTCTAACTAATTACATTAAACACTTTCTCTTCTTATTTTTTTCCTTTTTCTAAATACTATGAACAAAAAAATCATTAAAATTCTATGAACAAAATTAATTACACAATCTA
>NC_041383.1:61187640-61188456 GCF_002162155.2 Triticum dicoccoides
TGGCACGAACCGGGACTAATGACCCCCATTAGTCCCGGTTCGTGCCACGAACCGGGACCAAAGGCCTCTTTGCAGCAGCCCAAAGGGCGGGAAGCAGAGGGCTTTGGTCCCGGTTGGTGCCACTACCCAGGACTAAAGGGGGGGCATTGGTCCCGGTTATTGCCACCAACCAGGACTAAAGAGGGGCATTGGTCCTGGTTGGAGCCACCAACCGGTACCAATGGACCCGTCTAATTACTTATTTATTTTTTGCAGCTGTTTTTTAGTTGATTCTTTCTGCAGCTGTTTTTTTAGTCCCACCTCACCAAGCGAGAGGCACTCGCAGCTGTTTATAAGCGCTGAGTGCAGAGACGATGAAGAAGAGGCTCAATGCTCACCTGCACGTTGGTTCGCTTCAAGCCTTGAGGAATAGGGTAGACTGCACGGAACTATGTGCAGTGCAGTTTACACTATTCCGAAAGGCTTGAAGTGAATTAACTAGCATTGCACTTTTTTTTATTTTTAATGACTTATTACCACACAGAAATAAATAGAAAAAAAATAAATATAGCAGAAAAGAAAAAAAAACTATATAAAAACTACTCAGAAATAAATAGAAGAAAAAATAGTTGTGATTAACTTTACTAAAAAAATGAGCATAGATGCTTATTTTTAATGACTTATTACCACACAGAAATAAATAGAAAAAAATAAATATAGCAGAAAAGAAAAAAAACTATATAAAAAACTACTCAGAAAAAAATAGAAGAAAAAAACAGTTGTGATTAACTTTACTAAAAAATGAGCATAGATGCTTATTTTTAATGACTTATTACC
>NC_041383.1:61188599-61194111 GCF_002162155.2 Triticum dicoccoides
TTAACTTACTAAAAAACTGAGCATAGATGCTTATTTTTAATGACTTATTACCACACAGAAATAAATATAGCAGAAAAGAAAAAAACTATATAAAAAACTACTCAGAAATAAATAGAAGAAAAAGTAGTTGTGATTGACTTTACTAAAATCTTTTTTATTTTTAATGACTTATTACAACTCAGAAATAAATAGAAAAAAAATAAATATAGCAGAAAAGAAAAAACTATATAAAAAACTACTCAGAAATAAATAGAAGAAAAAATAGTTGTGATTAACTTTACTAAAAAAATGAGTATAGATGCGCTTATAGAGAAAATTCAACCTAAATTCATAATAAATTTCTACTAACTTCAGAGAAATTCAGTATGAATTTAGGTCAAATTCCTTGTATAAGGGCATCTATTTTCATTTTGAGAGGAGCTCAACAAGGCAGAGAGGGAGGGGCTTATAAACCGGTGTGAGTCCCCTTCGGTTGGCGAGGTGGGACTAAACTCTGGCCGCAACGAGGACCAACCCTTTAGTCCCGGTTGGTTGTATAAACCGGGACTAACGGGAGGCCTTTGGTCCCGGTTCATGCCTCCAATCGGGACCAATAGTGGTGGGCCAGGAGCGAGGACCATTGGTCCCGGTTCGTCCCACCAACCGGGACCAAAAGGTCCAGACGAACCGGGACCAATGGCCCACGTGGCCCGGCCGGCCCCCGGGGCTCACGAACCGGGTCCAATGCCCCCATTGGTCCCGGTTCTGGATTGAACCGGGACTAATGGGCTGACCTGGCCTGGACCATTGCCCCCTTTTCTACTAGTGAATCAGCAGCATCTGATTCTCAAAAAAAAAGCAATCAGCAGCATCTTCTAAAAAAAAACAATCTTTTTTTTGCGAGAAAATTTTCGATCTATTCATCTTCAATCATGACAGTACAACGAATACTAAAAATAATAAAAATTACATCCAGATCCGTAGACCACCTAGCGATGACTACAAGCACTAAAGCAAGCTGAAGGCGCACCGCCATCATTGCACCTTCATCACCGGAGTCGGGCACAACTTGTTGTAGTAGACAGTCGGGAAGTCGTCGTGTTAAGGCCCGTAGGACCAGCGCACCAGAACAGCAACCGCCACAGATGAAGAATAACGTAGATCAGAAGGATCCAACTCGAAGACACACGAACGTAGACGAACAACGACGAGATCTGAGCAAATCCACCGAAGATAGATCCGCTGGAGACACACCTCCACACGCCCACCAACGGTGCTAGACGCACCGCCGGAACAGGGTCTAGGTGGGGAGACCTTTATTTCATCTTCAGGGAGCCGCCGCCGTCTCGTCTTCCTGAGCAGGACACGAACCCTAGCAAAACTACAAAAACCGACTAAAACGAAGCCCTCCCGCCGGCCCTTGCCGAGATACACCGCGCCCCCATGGCCCTAGGGCCATCGGAGAGGAGCGGATCTGCGGTGGCGCCAGCGGGAGCCAGAAACCCTAGCTCTTTTTGTGGAGGAGGAGAAGGCGGCAGCTGGGCAGGAGCTTTTTTCTATCATCCTTTTCTGTACGTAATTAAAATAAAAAAACTTCTAATGAGGCGAAAACTATCATGATCCTGTAAAGTATACATGTTACTTTGATAAAAGTCATACGCCCGACTTTATAAATAAAGCCACCAGACAGAGTAACACAACCAGCAAACCAAGCAACCACAGTCACAGGACAAACGAAAGTAAAGAAGGTCTGATACATGGCACCCAAGCCGAACATGGCACGCAGGCCAGATACTAGAAGAACAGAAGGGAAGCCGCCGGGATCCATCAAGCTCCTGGTTGTCTGGGCACCAGGGAGTAAACTACACATTATCTTCAATAGTGTTGAAAATGCTCTTATCTCTACTTCTAATGTCTCAGTTGGTAGGTCGCGTTTCGGGTTTTATTTTCGTCCCACCATTTTCGTTCGGTTTTTTTCGTACTGGAAAAACCTACGGAAAAAACCTGAACTCGCACGCACGAGCGAGACTGCCCTCGAGCGAAATCAAAGGAACGAGGCCCCCTCAACTCCTTTCTCGATCTGTTTCCTAGGGTGTGAACGCCGCCGCCGCGGATCCCATCTTCCCCGGCGACATGCCTCGCCGGCGGCCTCCTCTCCCCCATCCACGCCGGCGACCTCCCTCTACCCCGCCCTCTTCGTCAACCAGTCTCTCCAGCAGCTCAGGCGAAACCCTAG
This sequence comes from Triticum dicoccoides, assembly GCF_002162155.2. NCBI lineage: Eukaryota > Viridiplantae > Streptophyta > Magnoliopsida > Poales > Poaceae > Triticum > Triticum dicoccoides. The sequence continues at coordinate 61,190,815 of NC_041383.1, forward strand.
CCCACCCGATGCCACAGCGACCTAGCAGGCAGGCGGGAGGAGCCTTGCCCGGCCATGGCGACACCGCCGGGCGGCCTCCTCCTCCCCCTCACCTTCTCTCCCTCTCCCAAGGGAGGGAAGGGAGTGGAAGGGATCCGACGGCAAGGGGAGGCAGCGCCTAGATCCGCAGCCGCACCGGCGGGCCGCCGTCCCTCGAGGTCGTCCATGGATGTCCGACCCTCCCTTCAGCCATGGACTGAGACGCCCGAAACCCTAGCTACCCGTGGAGGTCCGACGCCTCAACCTCCAAGGAAAGGACGCGCGCCGGCTGCAGGCCATCTCCGGCGACCTCCGACCATGGTGCGCGCGCCTCCTTCCCTTGTCTTGTCGGTTTCTTCATGCCCCTCCTTGTGATTCCTTTCCTTTCCTTTCCTTTGTCTTCTGTGCAGGTTGCTCGGATCTGGACCAGCTGCTGCTCCTACTGCTTCAGGTGGACGAGGACGAGCCCTCCCTCATGGCTGCTGCGGCTGCCTACTCCCTTGGTCACCACGCCCCTCCCGTGCCTGGGGTCTCCTTTCTCTCCCGCAGCGGCCGCAGTAGGCGCGTGTGGCTAGAAGGGTTGAGGGAGCGAGGTCGGTGCCCTCAGGGCGGACGCGGCCGGAGGTCGACGACGAGCAAGGGTAAGCGTTAGTGGCGGCCTGAGTCTACCCCGCATCTTTATCGCCGAACTCATCTTAGGTCTGTTGCTGGGGCTAAAGGGCACGACGGCGGCAGGTGGCTGTTGTAGCAGAACCAGCCATCTTCCCGATCCAGGCTGCCCAGGCAGGTTCCAGCCGGGCATCCGCTGGCCACGCGCATAAATGTATCAGGAATGAGCCGGCCGTTCTACAGTTGTAAGTTTGTTTCTGCTCCCTCATACTGTCGCTTAAGTTGTGCAGTTTTCAGAATTAGTTGAATAGCTCATGTAATTGATGGGTGCATGTGTGGTCTCGATTGATGCATGCGTGGTGTTCCAGCCGGGTAATGCAGCATTATAGGATGATCCATTCATATGCATACAAAGGCTTCAATTTTGATTTCCATTCAGTTTCGTCCGAATATTGATTTTTCTTTAGTTTAGATCAGCTACGATTTAGGTACTACAGTTGTATAGGATGATCATACAGAGGTTCCAGTCTTGATTATGTTTCGGTTGAATTCAGTTTTTCGAGTCAGCCCATCTCAGCTCTATGTGTGACATTTATAAGATGACTCCATAAAATTCACAAAAGACGGTATTTTTTCCCATATCAGCCCCAACTGTTGCTTTCTTTGAGGTTTGGTCGTCTAAGTAGCTTTGCGGTGTTTTGGCCGGTGCAGGCTGGAAGACCCTGACTCGGACGAGACGACAGAGTTCATGGCGAGCGAGGCGGACTTGGCCGAGTCCATGCTTTCCTGGTTACGGAGAGCCTCCAACACAAGGTCATGTGTTGCTTCTCTCCTCTGTTTGGATTTTATTAATTGGTGTCTTTTTTACTGATTCCTTCGCTATTGCTGTGCGCTCCTAGGTTTAGTCCATGTCTCTCTAGATTACTTCTATTTCGTACGGATGGTCTTGAGTTTGCACAATTCCGGGATGTCAGCTCGCCGCACATGCGATACTTATTGTTAATAGTTATAGAATTCCCTGGGTGTTCTTTGTTATTTTTGTGCACAGAAGTTGTTTGTGTCTTTGTCCGAGCCAATTTCAGTTACAAATCCCCGAGTTAAACTACATGTGGCTAACAACATTGCAGATGAAGCTCTCGTCTTTGACTATAAGTTTGACATGTGCTAAGAGTTTTTCGGTGGTTGATATCCTGCACCTAGATATGTTTATAGACTTATAGATAGAATATCCTTTCTTATTTATAGTGGATATGTTGTTGGTGCCTTACTACAAAGTACTGGTGTTTTGTGACCACTACTAATGATAATAGTATTCTTTATGCTAAGCTGCAGATAAAATATTGAAGGGTGGAAGTCTGTTAATCATTCGATTAGCCATTTTTTGTTATTTAGCAATCAGTTTGACTCATACAATTAAAGTCTGATTGTTGTAGTAAATTATGTTGCTAAGAACTTCAAGGTACCTCGTTTTTACAATTGTTGCTACTTGGCAAAAAATTATTGTTTTTAGAAGTAACAAGTAGTTTAAAAATTGTTGTAGCCTGTAGCAACGCACAGGCGTTCTCCTCTCGATTCTCTGTTGTGCGACGTCGCAACTTCTTCTCCAACTCTGCGGGTGTAGGTAAGCCACCGCCTTCCTCTCCCGAGCTTTCTCTTGTGCTCTTTGTGTCCACGCCATGGCCATCTTGCCATGCTAGGTTCTACCCTGTCCATGGAAATTTCTATGATTGGGCTTGTGGTGATGGTCTGCTATGTCACTGTTTCACACAATGCACGGGCATAATGTATGTGTAGAATTGTAAATGTAACATCTCAATGTCACCACACTATGTTTTTGTATCGATTCTGTACATCAATATTTGTGTGTTTGTTTATTTGTTTTCTATGTGCTTCTATTCTGAATAATGCTACTTGCCTGACTGTCTATTTTTCTATTCTGAATGCAAAGAGAGAGAGAGAGAGAGAGAGAGAGAGAGAGAGAGAGAGAGCATCATGTCTGCCATGGCTTGAACTATTTTGCTGAGATCCTGGAAAAATTGAATGGTATAATTCTGTTAATTGGGAACCTTGGAATTGATTTTCACCTGAAAAGGTTGGCTATCTCAACCTTCTTAAACAATTCTGTAGCACGTATTTCTCATATGCATGAAACTTAGTTAGATTTGCTTTTTTTTTAAATCATGGGCCATCCACTGAGTATTACGCTATTCGTTCTTTAGGTGTTTTAATTTAAAAAATCAGCTCTGCACAAGTAACAACATGGCTGAAAGCCTGTTGCTTTTACTTGCGTTGAGGACAATCTGATGGACAACCTCCGACCTACTCGCGCCCCATAGTTAGTGTATAACGGCTGGAGAGAAATTATGCTTTTCTTCATTTGGACTATTCGATAGATGCAACAGTTATAAAAAGAAGAATTTTGTAAATCAAAGAGAGATATGCTCTCACCAGTTGCTCACCTCTGAAGGTTGAAAACATATGGGCCTGATGAGGCCGTTTTCTTTTTACAATTTCCTCTAGCAACAACTCTGTGTATAATCCAGAAATGGATCGTTGCTTTTTTGTTTTTGAAAGTGTACAATTTCCTTTATGAAAGTGTAATGTTCTCATCTCTATTATGATGTTTCAAGTATACTACTTCTCTCAAGAAGGTTGGAGTCAACGAGGCAG
>NC_041383.1:61194263-61194923 GCF_002162155.2 Triticum dicoccoides
ACATAACTGTGTTTGATGCATTCTTCAGGTTGATCGAGGGTCGAATAATGGACGTAACACAGCTGCTAGAGAAGAGATTATAATATGGAAAATAGCAGATGAGGAGGAAGCTGAAGTTGGTAGATCAATTGAGCAAGAGTTCCAGACCCAGGTGCATTTATAATTGAGCTGTTTGTATGAGCAGTGCTACATGCTTCCACTCTGCATCTCTGTAGTTATTTGGCTGAAGGTGTGCAAGAGTTTGAGCTATTAATTATTGTGTAGTTCTTAAGTTTTAACTTTAGAACTGTGTAAGTTATTTCCTTCTTTATAAATAACTTCATGTGGAAAAGTATTCTTTGAGGGAAACAAGGTCGAGAGGTTGACAGTGATAATATAATAAGTTTGCATTTTATACCATCTAGCAGGACTTCATGGAAGTTTGTTAGAGGAATTGCAATAGCCATGATCAAATATTATATTTCTTATTCCTTTTTGGTTTTAGACAAGAAAAGTAACTCAAACCTTCTACTGTCGCAGTCCCTGTAGTAGAGCAACCGCAGCCTCAAACTTCAGAGAAGATGGGCATGAATGGATGTTTTGGTTGCAGGTTACACCAAGAACAAGTGCCTCAGATCATTCATTTTTCAGGCAGCGGAAGGATCACTCCCCCTCCCCTCG
>NC_041383.1:61197071-61198359 GCF_002162155.2 Triticum dicoccoides
GATGGCAGCTTCAGATTGATTCTCATACCAAGGGTGCCATCTTTGGAAGCAATAGTTCTAAGTTTTATAAAGAACCATGTTATATTTGCTTGCTTTTTCTTGTATAACCAACAAATATTTCAAATATTTGTTGTGATTAGAATTATGACAACATCGGTGTTCATCACTATTCTTTTTGGACTTGAATAGATATGTCTAAATTACACATAATGTGTATGAGCAAAGCATTATAGTTTGACTTTCATGTCTTTCTTGGTAGTCACCTTAGTACTATGTTGCTGTCTTCATGTCTTTCTCATGGCCTTATTAAAGATCTGTGGTTGATATTTTTGTAGCACATTTCTTACAAGATCTCCTGTAAGGCTATAATTTTAAATTCAAAAAGCATTTTTAGTTGGGATAAGGAAGGAAGAAAGAAAAGGATAGCGCTTTAACGGTAAGTCGCCGATATAGCCCGTGGCAACGCACAGGCGTTTTACTAGTATTATGAGGGAGGGAGTATATTTTACAGGATCTAATGATTTGTTTTTACTATGTGTTGCTGATCATGATCCCCATTTCCTGTGCGCCCTCTTCATCTGAATCATTTCCTTTTGTTCCCTTCGCTTCACTGCATCAGCTCTCCATCTCTCTACTATCCAGTTGACATGCCTCAAAAAGTTCGAATTCCCTTCATCAATTTGCACGACACTAAGGACCATACAATTCTCCACAGAGAACTTGGCACGGTAAACCTCAGGGCTACCCAGCTCCATCAACTCAAATTGTATCTTGACATTTTTCAGACAGTTTTGCAAGCAATTGAGCCCGCAACCAGCCTCAAGGAGTTCATCATTGTCATTCTCGAGCATGAGCGGAACATTCTCTTTCGAGTCGCACCTCTTGAACAAACCCATAGACACATCGAAATCAAATAAGGGTACCTCCCTACTGATCATGTTAGGAAGTCTGTAATACCAAGGATGTGTAGTAATCCGAATCTGCAAGTCGTGGATTGCAGGACAACATTGAAGTAACTTGGAGATGATGGCAGCAACGTCGTTTCTGCGCCCTGTGCCATAGGACAGTTGGAGCTCTAGCCGTTCAAGACCGGGAAAAGTGACCAAGTGCTCTGGTCTCATGCTCTTCTTGCGACTCGCTGTGATGCAATCGATGTTTTGCACCTTCAATCTGATGGCCTTTGCATGCTGAAAGTTGCGAAGGAATTGCCAGAATGGAGCGAAGCGTACCTCGACCCATTTACCGTCCTCCTCCTCTTCCTCGTACATCAATTCGAGAGTCAAATCGA
>NC_041383.1:61198982-61200832 GCF_002162155.2 Triticum dicoccoides
TTTCGGTGTGTGGGGGTATGGAAGATGTGGGCCAAGTGATGAGTGTTTTATTGTTTTCCAGAAAAATGCAGAGCCACTGGACAGCACATGTTTCTCAACACGAGCAAGGTTGTAACATAATACTAGAACATATGAACATCAAGTTTGCAACACAAAACCAGACCATAAAAAAAACGGAACTTTCTTTCTATGAAATAAAACAATGAAGACTAATTTACGAGGATAAAAAATTATGTTGTCTTACTATATTTCACAAGTCCTAATATTTTGTTTTTACTTTGCGTTGCAGATCATGATCCTGTTTCCTTTTCCCCATCTGATTTGACTCTTCCGTTGAATCCTGTTCTATTAGTTTCCTTCGCTCCAATGCATTTGCTCTCCATCTCTTTACAATCGAGTTGACATGGCTTAGAAGTTTCAAATTTTGATCAGCAACTTGCAGGACTCTAAGGACCATACAATTTTCCAGTAACAAATTGGCACGGCAAACTTGGGGATATGCAGCCCAAACAACTCAAATTGTATCTTGACGTTTTCACACAATTTTGCAAGCAATCCAACCGGCAACCAGTCACACCAGGGAGCTGTGCGAGTTTAGAGACACCGTCATCATGGCCGAGCATGAACGGAACCATCGCTTCCGAGTTGCCCGTCCTGAATAAATCTGTGTGCACATCATGGTCCGATAACGATACCTTCCTACAGATTATTTCAGCGAAACGATGCCTTGGATGCAGTGGATGTATAGTAATTTGAATCCGCAGGTCGTGGATTGCCGGGCAGCACTGCGGCAAGTAGGCAATGATGGCAGCCACGTCCTTTCTGCGCCGTTTGCCATAGGACCCCTGGAGCTGTAGCCGTTCAAGACTGGGCAACGTGACAAAGTGCTCAGCTGGTTTCATGTCCTTGTTGTCGTCCACTGTGATTCAGATGCACCCGATGTTTTGCACCTTCAGTTTAATGGCCTTGGCATGCTGAAAGTTGCCAAGAAATTGCCACAAAGGAGTGAAGCGTACAGCCTCATAAGTGAATATTCCGTCACGGTTTCGCATGTACATCCGCTCGAGGGTCAGATCCACATGGTCCAACTTGGCCGCGTGGGATCTCATCGAGAACTCCGAAATGGGTCTGTCATACTTGAAGACACGCAGGCATGGCGTGTCGAGCTCGCCGGCGTGAGGGTGGCGAGGCTTGAGGAGTGCACGGCCACACACTCGTCGTCACAGAGACCATGAAAGAAGTGGCATTCGATGTGGAGGTTTACCAGGTTCGGCGTAGCACGGATCAAGCCCTCGAGACACGTCTTTGATGACGAGCACTTGTAAAGGCGCAGCATGGAGAGCCGTGGTAAGGAAGCGGCGGCGCCGGTCGGTGAAGGTTCGAGGCTGCAGCACGCGAGGTCCAGGACGCGGAGGGTGTGTCTCCGTAAAACGGCAGGGTCCAGCTTGTAGAAGAAACTCAGGTATCCATCTGTGTTTAGTTAGAACGGTTGAATATATGATTTGTGCATGTACATTGTATAGTCTGGCCACTTTCTAGTCTTTGTATTGTTGAAGTTGTGCCCCATCTTGTACTCCATATATACGTGCACTATGCACAGATTAATATATCGTGAATCATTGCCAAAACTCTCGTTTCCAACATAGTATCATACCTAAGATCCTAACTCTAACCCGTGTGCCGCCGCCGCCGCCGTGATCCCCATCGCCGCCGCCGCCGCCGCCGCCACCCACCACCACCGACGCCACCACCCGCCACCGTCGCCGCCGCCACCCACCACCGCCGCCGCCGCCACCCACCACCGCCCTCACCACCACCCGCCACCGTCGCCGCCGCGATCCCACGCCGCC
>NC_041383.1:61226463-61231692 GCF_002162155.2 Triticum dicoccoides
GTATTTGATTAAATTGTAGGGAGGCTTCAGATGTATCCGAGAAAAAGCATAGCACCAGCTTTTATAATGGTCCTATGTTTCTATCAGAGCAATGCCATTATCCTGCATACATTTTAAAATGCATTTGAGTTCTAATACATATTGTACATGTACCAACATTCTTTCCTCTGTTTTCGTTTTTTTGTTGTCCTTAAATGGCATCTCATTTTTACTTTCATTTAGAAAGTGAAGTAACATTAATAACTAATAAGTTCTCGCATGTTAGGTTTTCTTGGACGTTGTTGAGAGTTTAAACCTTCTTATGTCTTCTAAAGGGAATTTGTGTACCATCAAATTTTACCTGTCTGTTCTGAGGTTTCTGGTGTCTTCCTATTCAACTATTTGATGTTCATTGTGTATATTTCTTACATTTCTGCAGGGAGTGTTCTATGATGTGATGTGACAGGAAAGATGCTGATGAAGTGCTTCCTTTATGGAATGCCTATCTGAAGTTTGGACTAAGAGACATGCTTTAATTGGCTTAGTAAAAAATACTTGCTAAAGAGAAATAAGATTCAAAGTAGATGTTTTTATTGTAGATTAGGATATGTGTGTTCCGCCACCGGTTCGACTTCTCATATTAGAAGGCAAGCAGTTAGTTCATATCTTACTACTTTGCACTATTGTAGAGGGATATTGAGGGATTGAGAGGCTACTACTATTTGTATTGCTGTCGATGCTTGCACAATGCTACTGCTCATTATACTTGTGTATTTATCTTTGGAATAAAAAACAATCATTTTCTCCCTTCAATCAAATAGTCATGACTTACTTTTACTTACTAACCTCTCTTCATAATTATTTTTGGATTAAATTTAGCTTTTTATAAAGTTGCAAAGAACAGTTCTGACCTTTGTGGGTAGTCAACCAAATTCTGCTTCTTGGTTGAAAGCCCCTTGTCATCGTAGTTTACTTGATGGCAGCTTCAGATTGATTCTCATACCAAGGGTGCCATCTTTGGAAGCAATAGTTCTAAGTTTTATAAAGAACCATGTTATATTTGCTTGCTTTTTCTTGTATAACCAACAAATATTTCAAATATTTGTTGTGATTAGAATTATGACAACATCGGTGTTCATCACTATTCTTTTTGGACTTGAATAGATATGTCTAAATTACACATAATGTGTATGAGCAAAGCATTATAGTTTGACTTTCATGTCTTTCTTGGTAGTCACCTTAGTACTATGTTGCTGTCTTCATGTCTTTCTCATGGCCTTATTAAAGATCTGTGGTTGATATTTTTGTAGCACATTTCTTACAAGATCTCCTGTAAGGCTATAATTTTAAATTCAAAAAGCATTTTTAGTTGGGATAAGGAAGGAAGAAAGAAAAGGATAGCGCTTTAACGGTAAGTCGCCGATATAGCCCGTGGCAACGCACAGGCGTTTTACTAGTATTATGAGGGAGGGAGTATATTTTACAGGATCTAATGATTTGTTTTTACTATGTGTTGCTGATCATGATCCCCATTTCCTGTGCGCCCTCTTCATCTGAATCATTTCCTTTTGTTCCCTTCGCTTCACTGCATCAGCTCTCCATCTCTCTACTATCCAGTTGACATGCCTCAAAAAGTTCGAATTCCCTTCATCAATTTGCACGACACTAAGGACCATACAATTCTCCACAGAGAACTTGGCACGGTAAACCTCAGGGCTACCCAGCTCCATCAACTCAAATTGTATCTTGACATTTTTCAGACAGTTTTGCAAGCAATTGAGCCCGCAACCAGCCTCAAGGAGTTCATCATTGTCATTCTTGAGCATGAGCGGAACATTCTCTTTCGAGTCGCACCTCTTGAACAAACCCATAGACACATCGAAATCAAATAAGGGTACCTCCCTACTGATCATGTTAGGAAGTCTGTAATACCAAGGATGTGTAGTAATCCGAATCTGCAAGTCGTGGATTGCAGGACAACATTGAAGTAACTTGGAGATGATGGCAGCAACGTCGTTTCTGTGCCCTGTGCCATAGGACAGTTGGAGCTCTAGCCGTTCAAGACCGGGAAAAGTGACCAAGTGCTCTGGTCTCATGCTCTTCTTGCGACTCGCTGTGATGCAATCGATGTTTTGCACCTTCAATCTGATGGCCTTTGCATGCTGAAAGTTGCGAAGGAATTGCCAGAATGGAGCGAAGCGTACCTCGACCCATTTACCGTCCTCCTCCTCTTCCTCGTACATCAATTCGAGAGTCAAATCGACACGTGCCAACCTCGTCGCCTGTGATCTCATCGAGAACTCCGCAAGGGGTCTGCTGTACTTGAAGATGCGCAAGCATGGCCTGTCAAGCTCAATGCCTTTGCGTGCCCCAAAATGCGCAAGCTTGGAGAGTGGAGCGCAATCATCTATTCGAAAGGGGCCCACCAACGTGAGGGTGGTGAGGCTCGGGGAGCGCACCACCAATGGGTTGTTGTTGTCAGTGGGAGAGAGACTCTGAAAGACGTGGTTTTCGATGTGGAGGCTTTCGAGGCTCGGCGTGGTACGGATCAAGCCCTCGAGATCCTTGGTCGACGACGAGCACATGCGAAGCCGTAGCACGGAGAGCCGAGGGAAGGAGGCAGCGCCGCCCGGTGAAGATTGGAGAGTGCAGCACGCGAGGTCCAGGGACGTGAGAGTGTGTCCGGGCAACAAGGTAGGGTCCAGCTTGTACTGCTGTGTGCCCGACATCAACCCGACGCGTAGCTCCTCAATTTGCTTCAGGGCCAGCGCGGCAAGTAGGGAGACCAATAGTTCGTAGCTGTCATCCCTGGTCAACGACCTTCCCTTGACGAACAACGAGAGCTTCCTGATGGGGCACCGCCCGGTCGCACCAAGGGCATCACCAGCGTCGGAGAATAGCCGGTCCTCGAGCTTTGAGCAATCCCGGTTTCCCATGTCGCCGTAGGACCTGGAGTCCAGGTTGAGGGTGTCCGTGGACATCCAGAGTGGGCGCCATTGTCGGGAGAGGGCGGCCGTGCGGGCAGCGTCCCTGGCGGGGAGGAAGGAGAGGATGGAGACGAGGAGGTCGTTGATGAGGCCGGAGAGACGATCGGCGGCGACCATCGCGTCCTGCAAGCTAGGTTCGGATCCAGTTAAACGATTGGCGACTAGAATTTCTTGGGTCTCCTTTTCCTTTAATTAGTTTTTTTGAGCCAATTTTCGTTTAATTAGTTGGAAACCTAGGCCCAAATTGGATCGAATTATGTTAGCCTTGCAGCATCAGATGAATAGCGCCGGCCCATGATTTTATTTTACTTTTTGGCAAGGAGAAGTGTTTCATGGGGAGTCCTATTACTATTAGTTTTTTGCTTAAAAAAACTGTTAGTTTTTTTCACTCAAATAAAATTTTCTTTTTTTTGAACATCTATTATTACCAGTAGAACGCCCGTGCGTCGCTACTGGCTGCAATACATATAAATGAATGAAACAAATGAATAGGACAGTCTCCAAAATCGAAGCTTATTTCTCTTATCGTCATACGTCCGGACATGTTATTAATTCCTTAAAACCGGTATATGTAGGGGTATTGTAAACTTAGCCATTGTCTCGCCGGTATCGTAAACAAGCATGTCACGGCGTTATTGTAAAAGAGCCTTAAAACCGCACGAAGCAGTGCTGACGCTCATATCTCATCCCCCTACCCGCTCTTCCACCCACGACATTGCCATGGCTTCTCAGTGCCGCCCATGCTCGATGCCACGACATCAGCCCACACATTTCACTCACCGGCGTCTGCCCTCCCCTCCACGACGTCCCAGGTCGATTCCCGATGTCGTGGGGTGGACACCGTTCTAGTCGAGGGTAACCACCACAGTGTGTGTGTATATATATATATATATATATATAGATCTTTTTACCTCCTTTTCTCTCTAAAATAGTTAATTACACATGCGATGCAATGAGGACATAATTCTAATGGTTCAACAATTGTATATGACATACACTTTATAAACCTCGCGGCAAAAGTGGTGAGCAATTTTAAATCATTAAAAAAGACATATATCTTCATCATTAAAAAAGACATATCTTCATGAACCTTATGCACATCACACTGTATTGTAGAATTATTTTACTGCAAATCACTCTTCTTCTTCTTCTTCTTTTTCTTTTTCTTCCTCTAACCTAAATCAACGGAATATTATATAAATATGAACATCAATTATTAGCTTCAAATTTTGTGCAACACATAATGAATATATCTTTGTCCTCGATAGCATCTGTAGTTAAGACTCCAGGGCAACTGATGACTCAACCTTCACTCTTTTCAGTAACCTCCTTAGTATGAATGCATCATCTAGACAAGTCAAAGCGGGTTCTCTATCGGTCGCTATGAGTTAGGGTGTGAAGTCATAGTTATAGCAACAGACTATGTCAAGGTCGGTTCTGGGCACTGGAAAAACAGTGTGCTATAGTGCCGCTAGGTGTTCATGTTTCGGTGTGTGGGGGTATGGAAGATGTGGGCCAAGTGATGAGTGTTTTATTGTTTTCCAGAAAAATGCAGAGCCACTGGACAGCACATGTTTCTCAACACGAGCAAGGTTGTAACATAATACTAGAACATATGAACATCAAGTTTGCAACACAAAACCAGACCATAAAAAAAACGGAACTTTCTTTCTATGAAATAAAACAATGAAGACTAATTTACGAGGATAAAAAATTATGTTGTCTTACTATATTTCACAAGTCCTAATATTTTGTTTTTACTTTGCGTTGCAGATCATGATCCTGTTTCCTTTTCCCCATCTGATTTGACTCTTCCGTTGAATCCTGTTCTATTAGTTTCCTTCGCTCCAATGCATTTGCTCTCCATCTCTTTACAATCGAGTTGACATGGCTTAGAAGTTTCAAATTTTGATCAGCAACTTGCAGGACTCTAAGGACCATACAATTTTCCAGTAACAAATTGGCACGGCAAACTTGGGGATATGCAGCCCAAACAACTCAAATTGTATCTTGACGTTTTCACACAATTTTGCAAGCAATCCAACCGGCAACCAGTCACACCAGGGAGCTGTGCGAGTTTAGAGACACCGTCATCATGGCCGAGCATGAACGGAACCATCGCTTCCGAGTTGCCCGTCCTGAATAAATCTGTGTGCACATCATGGTCCGATAACGATACCTTCCTACAGATTATTTCAGCGAAACGATGCCTTGGATGCAGTGGATGTATAGTAATTTGAATCCGCAGGTCGTGGATTGCCGG
>NC_041383.1:61232881-61233923 GCF_002162155.2 Triticum dicoccoides
CGCCGCCGCCACCCACCACCGCCCTCACCACCACCCGCCACCGTCGCCGCCGCGATCCCACGCCGCCGCGACCGCAGCCCCCGTGCGCGTTGCCGCCCCTGCTTCCGCCTCCACCCTACCGCGCCGCCCTCCAGACCGCGCCTCCAACCCTTGGCCGCGCCGCTCCCCCGCTAGACGCCGCCAACCCCATCCCCTAATGGCCTCCCCCGGCTCCTCGGCACCACCCGCAGCCGCTGCACCAACCCGTTCGAAGGTCCAGATCCCGTCGTCATCCGCGACCTCAACATCCTCGCCCGGGTTCCCGTCGTCCTCGACCACCTCACCTCCACGTACTATGCATGGAAGACGTACTTCTCCCTTGTGTTCCGGGAGTACAACATCCGGGATCACATCGATAGCTCCATGGACCCCCGCTTCATGGAGGACGATGAGGAGTGGATGTCCGTCGACGCCACTCTCATCCGTTGGTTCTACACCACCATCTTGAAGGACCTCTTCCACACGGTGGTCTGCGCCGACGATGATGCTCACGCCGTTTGGACCAAGCTCAACGGCCTCTTCACCGACAACGCGCTCCAACGCAAGGCTTTCTTGCACGACGAGTTTTTTGGGTGCCAGCAGCTCGACACGTCTGTTGACGATTACTACATGCGCCTCAAGAAGCTTGTTGACGAGCTCCGTGACCTTGGTGAGACGGTCTCCGACAAGCTCCTCCTCAGCACCCTCATCGCCGGCCTGAATGATGATTTCAGGAATGCCGCCTCCAACATCCCCCTCATCACCAACCCGACGTTCCCGAAGATTGTTGCGTACCTGAAGTTGGAGGAGCAGAGGATGCTGATGTCACGCACCGGGCGACCCACACCGCCCTCACCGCCGGTACCCGTGGCGGTGCGCCGCCCACCGCCCCGCCCGACAAGCTCTACCCGGTCCACTCATCTACCTCCTCTGCCGCTGCACCCATGGCGCTTTCCGCCGGAGTGGACCTTTGACACGCCCGCCTCGGTCATCCCAATACCGCCGCCCTTCATCATATTCTTCA
>NC_041383.1:61235606-61260994 GCF_002162155.2 Triticum dicoccoides
CCCGGCTTTGAGGGTGCCTCCCGCGCCACGGGACGAGTTTCTCCCCGGTTGGCTGCCCTGGGGGCTGCACCTCCCTCGACGCCCGCGACGCCCTTGACGTCTCCGGCCCCGACCAAGCCGTCGGCCTCGGCGGCCTCGCCTGCCGCGGCCCCACCCGCGGCCTCGCCTGCGGCCTCGGAGGAGGCGGGCTCTTCCTCGTCGTCGCCCGTCTCCACTCCGGACCCACTGCCCCGCCCGATGACTCGCTCTCGGACTGACACCCTCCGCTCGAGCACACGGTACCCCAGTGATGAGTACCTTCTCGCTGCTTCCATCTCTGAGCCGTCCCCTCTCCCATCGTCAGCTCGAGCCGCCCTTCGGGGTCCTCATTGGCTCGCTGCGATGTAGGAAGAGTTCGACACGCTCCAGCGGAACCGTACCTGGCAGCTCGTCCCTCAGCCGCCCCGTGCCAACATCATCACGGGCAAGTGGGTCTTTCGGCACAAGACTCGTCCGGATGGTACTCTCGAGCACTATAAAGCTTGCTGGGTGGTTCGGGGCTTTCGGCAACGCGCGGGCGTGGACTTCGCTGACACATTTGCCCCGGTTGTTAAACCGGGCACGATCCGCGCCGTGCTCCAGCTAGCCGTGTCCCGAGCTTGGCCTGTGCATGAGTTGGATGTGTCCAACGCCTTCTTGCACGGTCACCTAGCTGAGTAGGTGTTCTGTGAGCAGCCCACCGGCTTCGTCGATGCCACGCATCCAGATCATGTGTGCTTGCTCTCCCGTTCTCTTTATGGGTTGAAGCAGGCACCTCGGGCCTGGTACCAGCGCATCGCCGCCTTCCTGCAGACGCTCAGATTTACATCGACTCGCTCTGATGCGTCCCTCTCCGTGTATCATCACGAAGTTGACACGACCTACTTGATGTTGTACATCGATGATATCATTCTGACGGCATCCACTATCGCGCTCCTCCAACGGCTCACTGCTCGTCTTCGCCATGAGTTTGCCCTGAAGGACTTGGGTCCCCTCCATTACTTCCTTGGCATTGAGGTGGTTCGACGGCTAGATGGGTTCTTCCTGCACCAGCAGCGCTACGCCCATGAGCTTCTCGATCGAGATGGCATGCTTAACTGCAAGCCCACTCCTACGCCCGTCGATACCAAGGCCAAGGTTTCCGCTTTGGAGGGTTCGCCTACATCTGATGCGGCCTTCTACAGCTCCATTGTGGGTGCCTTGCAGTACCTGACCCTGACGCGCCCCGACTTGCAGTATGTTGTTCAGCAGGTCTGTCTTCACATGCATGCTCCGCGCGACTCTCACTAGACTCTGGTGAAGCGTATTCTCTGATACATACGCGGCACCCGGTCTTTGGGACTTAGCCTGACGGGCTCCGCCTCCACCGACCTCGTCGCCTACTCTGATGTGGACTGGGCCGGCTGGCCGGACACACGGCGCTCCACCTCGGGGTACTGTGTCTACCTTGGGTCATCCCTGATCTCTTGGTCCTCCAAGCGACATCCCACCGTGTCCTGCTCGAGTGGAGGCTGAGTATCGAGCAGTGGCTAACGCCGTTGCTGAATGCTCTTGGCTCCATCAGTTGCTTCAGGAGTTGCTTTGTGACGTTCACAAGGACACGCTCGTCTACTGCCACAACGTCTCCGCCGTCTACCTCTCCGCCAACCCGGTCCATCATCGTCGAACAAAGCATATTGAGCTTGATATACACTTCGTTTGTGAGCAGGTGGCTCTTGGGCGCATCCGGGTCCTCCACGTCCCGGCGGCGCAGCAGTTCGCCGACGTCATGACGAAAGGACTGCCTACTTCTGTCTTCGAGGAGTTCAGGTCCAGTCTTTGCCTCTCCGACGACGCCTCGATTGCGGGGGGTGTTGAATATATGGTTTGTGCATGTATATTGTATAGCCTGGCCCACCTCCTAGTCTTTGTATAGTTGAGGTTGTGGCCCACCTTGTACTCCATATATACGTGCCCTATGCACCAACCAATATATCGTGAACAGGGCTGGGCCGACAAAATATGGGGCCCTGTGCCAAACTCTAAAACAAGGCTTGCCGCAATAGAAAAATAGACCTATAATAGTAATACATAGACTATAATGTGTTACATAGGAATATAATATATCAATAATCCCACTTATTCATTGAAAAACTTGTTTTCAGCTTAAACTACTTTTCTACCGCGCACCAGGGGCGGTAAGCAATCTTCAAATGAATGTTCAAACAAAGCTTAACTACTTTTCTTGATGAAATCTTAGCACACAAACAACACACGTATTATGGAAATAAATTGAAACAAAATAACCTTGAGGATTGAGTTAGGCGTGCGATCCCCTTGCCGACTTTGCCCTTGCACCACTCTGCTGCTAGGTAATCCCCCCTAGATCTCCTTTTTCCCTTCCAGTTTATGAAGAATAGGGTTATAAGAAGACTATGGAGTCAAATTGATCGAAGAAAAATAGGTTTGCTCGGGGATTATAGAAAGATGATTTTACCTATCATTGAAACTTAAGGAGAAATTTATTGGGAATGAGCAAATCGTGATCTCCTCCTCTTGTTGGTACTGTCACGGCGGCTGATCGATCCAACAGTCCCATTTTCAATCCAGCGGCAGCCTGAGGAGCTTCGCCGAAGACACGACGATCTCGCTTCCTGTAGGCTGTAGCGACGCAGACGCGAGTGCTTTTGTGATGTTGCCTTTTGAGATCGATCTGATCACTCCCAATGATCCCGTTTCCTCTTTTTTAGGCACCTACGATCCTGTTTCCGATCGATTGATCAGCAGATTTGCGTATGCGCTAGCGGGAGCGGCCCAGCCCCATGAGAGGCCCATCGTGGAGGATCATTTTTTTTAGAAATACATACTAGGCTTATTTAAAAATATGGCCCCCTGAAATTTATGGGCCCTGTGCGGGCCGCACAGTTTGTACAACTATGGGCCCGGCCCTGATCGTGAAACATTGCCAAAAATCTCGTTTCCAACACAAATCCCACGCGAAGCTCCTCGATGTGCCGCAGCGCCGGAATATTGGCGAGCAGGGCGACCAGCAGTTCATTGTCCCAGTCCCAGCAGCTGGTCCAGGGCGACCATCTCGGGTTGTCCATGATGTCCTCTAACCTATTTTCGTCGGGTCCCTTGACGAACAGCGAGAGCTTCCTGACAGGGCACCGACTGAGGGAGTCCTGGATTAGGGGGTCCTCGGACAGCCGGACTATATACTTTGGCCAGACTGTTGGACTACGAAGATACAAGATTGAAGACTTCGTTCCGTGTTCGGATGGGACTCTCCTTTGCGTGGAAGTCAAGCTTGGCTATTCGGATATGTAGATCTCCTTCTCTGTAACCGACTCTGTGTAAGCCTATCCCCCTCCGGTGTCTATATAAACCGAAGAGTTTAGTCCGCAGGACAATAACAATCATAATCATAGGCTAGCTTCTAGGGTTTAGCCTCTACGATCTCGTGGTAGATCAACTCTTGTCATACTCATATCATCGAGATCAATCAAGCAAGAAGTAGGGTATTACCTCCATCGAGAGGATCCGAACCTGGGTAAACATCGTGTCCCCCGCTTCCTGTTACCATCAGACTTAGACCCACAGTTCGCGACCCCCTACCCGAGATCCGCCAGTTTTGACACCTGACATTGGTGCTTTCATTAAGAGTTCCACTTTGCCGTCAAGAATAAGGCTTGATGACTCCCCTTGTTGTCAAGGACAACATCACCTCTGGGGAGCCCTGGTTGTAGGCCAGACTCTCCAGTAGGGTGGCTTCGTTAAGACCGCTCGTTCGGCCGCCGCGCCGACGATGACTTCTCAGGTCATCAAAAACATCCTCCACGTCAACTCGGAATTCACTGAGCAGATGGATCCAATGGAGCTCTCCTCCCTGAACGAGCTCTTGGATCGCATCGCTGCCCTGGGAGTCACTACGGACTATGATCGGATCGGGCTTAAACCCGACCAAAGGGAGATTAACTCTCCGCCGGTCACCTATCAGATAGCGGTGGTGGAGGAACAATGCAGCGATTCTTCCTCTATTTTAAGGACGAACTATGTCCGGATTCCCGAGCTCTCTGAGCCGGATACCCGTCTACGGGAGGACATGGCCCAGGCTCCGAACTTAGAGTCAGACGGCGGGCCAGGAAAATCGGGCAGCATCCGGGAGTCCGAGACGCCAAGCTCGGGAGCTCCTCTACCCCTGGGTCTCAGATCGGGTCAGGGTTTGGACTTCAATCTACCCACCCACCCAAACACAAGTGATCTTTCCCACGTTAGACAAGAGCCCCAAGAGACGGTACATCACTTCTGGGCCAGATTCCTCCTTGTAATGAGCAAGGTTAAGGACTGTCGTGCGGAAGACGCAATCTCATTCTTTTGCAAAAATTGCACGGACAAGGGAATTTTCAACGCCATAATTTGCCGTAACATAGCACACTTCGCTGACTTGGCGGTCATAGTACAGAAGTACTGTGCGATGGAAAGCGCATGGAAAACCCAAACAAAATTCGGGGATCCTCCGGCTCTCACTAAACCCCTCGTTCGAACAAAAAGGGTGCACTCTCGCAAGTCACCCGATCCAATTACAAAGAAACCAAAGCCCACTACAGGGCATGGAACCGTATTAGCGGGATGGCTCAATGGGCCATGCAAAATTCACAGTACACCGGATACCATACCAACACACAGCCTGAGAGCATATTGGATACTCCGACAGGTGGCCATGAGCGGCGAGGATATCCTCATCAACAACGCCGCAGAGCACCATCCCGCGGAAAATAACAATACAGTACTGAGAATCTTCGAGACTTTCGCCTCAAATAACAGGCGTAAGCGAGCACTCCACAACCTCGCCAAAGTCTGCCATGTTGCAACAATAAATCCATGGAACGACACGGCCATAACATTAAATGCTAGTGGACGAACCTCAATTCCGAACAGTCCGAGCACCAGCCGCTTTGGTCCTTAGTCCAATTGTGAACGGCTTCCGGCTTACTAAAGTGCTCATGGACGGTGGCAGCGGATTAAACCTCATCTACGAGGAAACTCTTAACAAAATGGAAATAGACAAGATCTGCATTGAGCAAAGCAGCACGACCTTCAGAGGTATCATCCCTAGTCGGGAGGCACGATGCACGGAAAAAATCACATTAGATGTGGTATTCGGCATATCGGAGAATTATAGGTCCGAAGAAATCACATTCCAAGTGGCCCCATTCAGTAGCGGATACCACACCCTTTTAGGGCGGGATGCATTCACGAGCTTCCAAGCTATACCCCATTACTGGTACATGAAGCTCAAGATGCCTGGGCCCAATGGAATAATCACTCTAGCTAGTGATCCAGACGTAGCACTCCGTGCCGAAAATAAAACCGCCGCTCTATCCCTTGAGGCATTATCCGAAGCCCTCGTGGCCGAAGAACTAACTGCGCTGCGCTCCACGATGGACAGGGATGACGTGATACTCGACAAACGGTCCAAGTCCACCTCTTTCAAACCAGCTGACAAAATAGTCAAATTCCAAGTCCACCCAATGGACCCTACAAAAACGGCATCCATGGGGGCACAGCTGAGCCCCACAATAGACGCCGCACTGCGAGAGTTCTTGAGCGAGAATTGGGACATCTTCGCCTGGCATCCTTTAGACATGCCAGGTATCCCACGTAGGCTGGCCGAGCATAGCCCAAACATACTGAAGGGATACAAGCCGGTCAAGCAGACTCTTCGGCGCTTTTCAGAACCTAAGTGACAAGCCATGGGAGAAGAGCTAGACAAGTTACTCGAGGCCGGATTCATCAGAGAAATAAAACATCCGGACTGGCTGGAAAACCTGGTGATGGTACCAAAGAAGGACAAATCCTGGCGCCTATGTGTCGATTTCAAGGTCCTCAATAAGGCTTGCCCTAAGGATCCCTTCCCACTCCCCCGCATCGATCAAATCATCGACGCTACTGCAGGACACGACTCATTGTGCTTCCTCGACGCATACTTCGGATACCATCAAATCAAGATGGCGGAGTCCGATCAAGCTGCAACAGCATTCATCACTCCATACGGCCCCTTCTGTTTTAATACCATGCCTTTTGGGCTCAAAAACGCCGGTGCAACATATTAATGCATGATTCATACATGCCTGGAATCACAAATTGGCAAAACAGTGGAGGCATACGTAGACGATGTGGTCATCGAAATCAGACACGTCGAATCTTTAATAGACGACTTGAGGCTTACGTTTGACAATCTACGAACATATGACATCAAGCTCAATCCGGAAAAATGCGTTTTCGGCGTACCTGCCGGAAAGCTCTAGGGCTTCATCGTTTCCAATAGAGGAGTTGAAGCAAATCCGGCTAAAATCCGATCTCTGTCACAGTTGGCTACCCCAAGAGACCTCAAGCAAATACAGAAATTAACTGGATGCGTGGCTGCCTTAAGCCACTTTATCTCTCGATTAGGAGAAAAGGCACTACCTCTTTATCGCCTTCTTCAACGCACCAAACACTTCGAGTGGACGGATGCGGTTACAACCGGACTAGAAGAAATAAAGGCCCTATTGGCCAGCAATCCAATCCTGGTGATACGTCTCCAACATATCTATAATTTTAATTGTTGCATGCTATTATATTACCCCTTTTGGATGTTTATGGGATTTATTTTATATATTTATATCATTTTGGGTCTAACCTACTAACCGGAGGCCCAGCCCATATTGCTGTTTTTTTGCCTATTTCAGTATTTCGAAGAAAAGGAATATCAAACGGAGTCCAAACGGAATGAAACTTTCGGGAGCGTGATTTTTGGAACAAATGAGATCCGAAGAGCTTGGAGTGCAAGTCAAGAAGCTCCCGAGGGCCCCACGAGATAGGGGGCCGCGCCCCCCCTGTAGGGCGCGCCCCCTGTCTCGTGGGCCCCTCGGGCGGCCACCGACGTACTTCTTCCTCCTATATATACCTACGTACCCCGAAAACATCCAGGAGCACCACGAAACACAATTTCCACCACCGTAACCTTCTGTATCCGCGAGATCTCATCTTGGAGCCTTCGTCGACACTCTGCCGGAGGGGGAATCGACCACGGAGGGCTTCTACATCAACATCCTTGCCCCTCCGATGAGTTGTGAGTAGTTTACCACAGACCTACGGGTCCATAGTTATTAGCTAGATGGCTTCTTCTCTCTTTTTGGATCTCAATACAATGTTCTCCCCCTCTCTTGTGGAGATCTATTCGATGTAATCTCTTTTTTTGGTGTGTTTGTCGAGATCCGATGAATTGTGGGTTTATGATCAAGTTTATCTATGAATAATATTTGAATCTTCTATGAATTCTTTTATGTATGATTGAGTTATCTTTGCAAGTCTCTTCGAATTATCAGTTTGGTTTGGCCTACTAGATTGGTTCTTCTTGCCATGGGAGAAGTGCTTAGCTTGTTCAATCTTGCGGTGTTTTACCCAGTGACAGAAAGGGTTGCTAGACACGTATTGTATTGTTGCCATCGAGGATAACAAGATGGGGTTTATATCATATTGCATGAGTTTATCCCTCTACATCATGTCATCTTGCTTAATGCGTTACTCTGTTCTTATGAACTTATTACTCTAGATGCATGCTGGATAGCGATCGATGTGTGGAGTAATAGTAGTAGATGCAGGCAAGAGTCGGTCTACTTGTTATGGACGTGATGGCTATATACATGATCATGCCTAGATAATCTCATAACTATGTGCTTTTCTACCAATAGCTCGACAGTAATTTGTTCACCCACCGTAATACTTATGCTATCTTGAGAGAAGCCTCTAGTGAAACATATGGCCCCCAGGTCTATTTCTTATCATATTTGCTTTCAATCTACTTTTATTTGCATCTTTACTTTTTGCATCTATCTTATAAAATACCAAAAATGTATTTATCTTATCATACTATCTTTATTAGATCTCACTTCCGCAAGTGGCCGTGAAGGGATTGACAACGCCTTTATTGTGTTGGTTGCGAGTTCTTAGTTTGTTTGTGTAGGTGCGTGGGACTTTTGAGGAGCCTCCTACTGGATTGATACCTTGGTTCTTAAAACTGAGGGAAATACTTATGCTACACTTTGCTTAATCACCCTCTCCTCTTCGAGGAAAACCAACGCAGGCTCAAGACGTAGCAAGAAGGATTTCTGGCGCCGTTGCCGGGGAGGTCTTCGCTCAAGTCAAGACATACCAAGTACCGATCACAAACCCATCTCCCTCGCATTTATATTATTTGCCATTTGCCTCTCGTTTTCCTCTCCCGCACTTCACCCTTGCTGTTTTATTCGCCCTCTCTTTCCCAATCTCCTTCTCTCTTTTCCGTTTGCCTCCCCGTTGCCATGGCCGAATCAGAAAGAACTAAGGGCCCTTTCCTAAGTTCTAGTACCTTGGATAACCCCTCTGTCCTCTCTAAGCTCATGAATAATGATGCTATAAAAAGACCCACCGGGGTCTCCAATGAGAGCTTGAATAATTTTGATGAGGATGACTCTGGAATTTTTCGCTATTTACTTGATGAGTCTTTAAAAGATGCTTGGGATAGGTTATTAAGGATTCAGGCCAGCTATGTACCATAATATGAAATTGAACATTACTTAAGAAGTTTTTTTATTGGATTGCCCGCTTCTTTTAAACAAGTTTAGATTCTATTTTTGAAGGAAGTTTTCTTGAAAGGGATGCTATAGATACTTATGAAAAAATGAAAACCATATTTGGGCACCCTTTGAATGATAAGGTTGAATCAACTACTCTCTTGTGCTTTTATCAAAATGAAATCATTAAAGAGATGAAGTCTAGTTTAGAGGCAAACTTCCGTAACGTGCTTAATCTTACTTCTTCCATTAATGGCCATGTGCTTACCTTAAATAGAAGATTAAATGCCATAGAGAGGAGATCCTCCTCTCCAAGTGCCAAAGATGGCACTAGTTAAATCTATGCTTACTTTTATGCCTAGCTAGGGGCGTTAAACGATAGCGCTAGTTGGGAGGCAACCCAATTTTCTTTATGTTTTTTTGTTTTTGCTCCTGTTTAGTAATAAATTTTGCATCTACCTTCTGTTTAGATGTGTTTTTATCTTTTAATTAGTGTTTGTGCCAAGTAGAACCTATAGGATAACCTACGATGATAGTTGATTTGATTCTGCTGAAAAACAGAAACTTTGCACGTACGAATACAATTTTATGAAATCACAGGAACGTGATTTTGTGTTGATTCTTTTTTATGCTGTTCAATAAACAAACAGTACTTCCTATTTTGTTAGGATTTTTAGAGCTTCAGAAGTTTGCGTTAGCTACAGATTGCTACAGACTGTTCTATTTTTGATAGATTCTGTTTTTCGTGTGTTGTTTGCTTATTTCAATGCATCTATGGCCAGTACTTTAGTCTATGAACCATAAAGAAGTTGGAATACAGTAGGTTTAACACCAAATTAAATAAAGAATGAGTTAATTGCAGTATCTTATGTGGTGGTTTTGTTTTCTTTCACTAACGGAGCTTATAAGATTTCCTGTTGAGTTTTGTGTTGTGAAGTTTTCAAGTTTTGGGTAAAGCTTTTATGGACTATGGAATAAAGAGTGGCAAGAGCCTAAGCTTTGGGATGCCCATGGCATCCCAAGACATTCAATAATAGCTAAAAGCCTAAGCTTTGGGATGCCCTGGGAAGACATCCCCTCTTTCGTCTTCGTTCATTGGTAACTTTACTTGGAGCTATATTTTTATTCGCCACATGATAGGTGTTTTGCTTGGAGCGTCGTGTATTATATTAGTCTTTGATTTTTAGTTTGCCACAATCATCCTTGATGTACACAACTTTTGGGAGAATCCTATTTGATTAGAATTTGCTAGAATACTCTATGTGCTTCACTTATATCTTTTGAGCTTGATAGTTTTTGCTCTAGTGCTTCACTTATATCTTTTAGAGCACGGTGGTGTCTTAATTTTGAAGAAATTGCTAGTCTCTCATGCTTCACTTATATTATTTTGAGAGTCTTTTAGAACAGCATGGTATTTGCTATTATCATAAAGTTGGTCCTAGAATGATGAGCATCCAAGTTGGGTATAATAAAAACTATCATAGGAAGTGAATTGGATGCTATGATCAATTTGATGCTTGATAATTGTTTTGAGATATGGAGGTAGTGATATTAAAGTGATGCTAGTTGGGTGATTATGAATTTAAAGAATGCTTGTCTTGAAGTTTGTGATTCCCGTAACATGCACGTATGGTGAACCGCTTTGTGATGAAGTTGGAGCATAATTTTATTTATTGATTGTCTTCCTTATGAGTGGCGGTCGGGGACGAGCGATGGTCTTTTCCTACCAATCTATCCCCCTAGGAGCATGCGCGTAGTGCTTTGGTTTTTGATGACTTCTAAAATTTTGCAATAAGTGCATGAGTTCTTTTGATTAATGTTGAGTCCATGGATTATACGCACGCTTTCACCCTTCCATTATTGCTAGCCTCTCTTGTGTTGCGCAACTTTCGCCGGTACCATACACCGACCATATACCTTCCTCAAAACAGCCACCATACCTACCTATTATGGCATTGCCATAGCCATTCCGAGATATATTGCCATGCAACTTTCCACCGTTCCGTTCATATGGCACACATTACTTTTGTCATATTGCTTTTTGCATGATCATGTAGTTGACACCGTATTTGTGGCAAGCCCACCTTCATAATTTTCATACATGTCACTCTTGATTCTTTGCATATCCTGGTACACCGCCGGAGGCATTCATATAGAGTCATATCTTGTTCTAGCTTTGAGTTGTAAATCCATAAAAGTGTGATGATCTTCATCATTAGAGCATTGTCCTTGTGAGGAAAGGATGATGAAAGCTATGATTCCCTCACAAGTCGGGATGAGGCTTCGGACTATACAAAAAGAAAAAAAAAGGGAAAAAAGAAAAAATGAGAAAGGCAAAAAAGAAAAAAGGAAAGGCCAAAGAAAAAAAAGAAAAAGAAAAAAGGGAAAAATGAGAGAAAAAGAGAGAAGGGACAATGCTACTATCTCTTTTTCCACACTTGTGCTTTAAAGTAACACCATGATCTTCATGATAGAGAGTCTCATATGTTGTCACTTTCATATACTAGTCGTCAACCCGTGCATCCGCACGACCTAGCATCATACTTAACTACACTTAGTGTAACTTTATGGGAAGACATTGATTCTACTTGCATTTTTTGGGAATGAGAAATATGCACAGAAAAATCAAGTTTACTCAAAAATATGCAATATAGAGAAAATTTTAATAGTATTCCTTAAACCCTTCATAATTCTCCAATAAAATGCATGTAAGAAATTTTCAAACATTGTTATGTTCTTTTAGGCTCAGTTAAAAGTGGATAAATTGTGTTGCGATGTGGCTATTTCTTAATCGGGTGTGTAAAACTAACAATCAAAGTACGAAAAGAGTGGTTCAAAGAAACACTAATATAGACTAAATGTTTTTGGGGCAAATGGGAGCATGCATATTCACAATGCCAAACCCGGGCTTAATCGCGTGACTTTGCAAATAGCTAAATGTTCATTGACGTAAGCTTGTCTGCGTGGAATCAAACATTTATAGAGAAATATAATTGTATAAAATTGATAAAACTCGCCAATGTGTAGACTTATATGATAAGTTTCATTATATAAGTGATCTAAACTCGAGCGGTATGGAGAACAAATAGATGCCATCTAGGATGCTAAATCTGTATTGCGAATATGTGGTCACTGAGGTCTACCAACATCAACCAATTATGTTATGTGCCAAAAGTTTTACCCATAGACTAATGTGCAAGGAGTACTTTAGATTTTACAAACAGATTTGTGATCTAGAAATAAACAGGCAGGTGTGAAAATTCAACCAAATAATTTTCTCGGTAAGTACAAAACATCCACATGAGAACAACTACATTACGTGAAGTCAAAATTTCTAGCGCAAGCCTTGAACATATAAGGTAGTAGTTACTTACAACGAAGGAAAAACATTCTGAAAAGGCCCATAACAGTAGAAGAAAAAGAATATGGAACACTGATTTAATGAGCCCAAGTTGTTGGTATAAGCTTGTCCGTCTAGAATCAAATATTTAGAGAAATATAATCATCGAAATTTGATAAAACTCGCCAACGTGTAGATCTATAAGATAAATTTGATTATAGAAGTGACCTAAACTGGAGTGATTTGGAGAAGAAATAGATATGATGTTGGATGCTAAATCTATTAATGGAAACGTGTGGTCACGAAGTCTACCAACAACAATCAATTATGCTATGTGCCAAAAGTTTTAACCATTCAGTAATGTGCATGAAGTTCTCTAGTTTTTACAGGTAGAAAAATGATTCTGAAATTCAATTAACAACAGATACTATATATAGAAAATTGTATTACATAACTGCATTTTGGATCAAATAACTATAAGAAATGCATAATTCTAAGAACATATCAACATGATATTCAAAGATTTTACATGAAGTATCCCCCCTTTTCTGAAGTAGAGAACACAAAAACCTGAGCATTTCCTCCCTGAAATTAAAGAAGGACAATCAAGAATCACAATGGACTGACGTTGTTCCGTCATAAAACAAAGACTAAGCACCGGATTAATGGTTGGTGCTTTTGATCAAACTTGAGGTGTATGAAACCAAACACATGTGTGACATGGTTGGCTGAATTCAATATTGTAGTCACTTGTCATTTTTACTTTTCTATCCGAGCAAAAGACTTGAACATAACTACTTTACAAACAAAAAAATGCAGGCAAGGTACACGGTCATTTTTTTATTGTGTAATTTCATTTATATAATGCGAATTCATTCGTCTAGCTTCTACAACGTAAAAAATGTGTTTGCTTCCTTTTACTTTTACGACGAAGAAATCAAGCAGCCACAAAAGCAAAGAAACCTTTTTCTAATCTAAAATGGTGAAGACTACTAAGAAAGCATCTGAAAAAAATTCAGCTACTACAAATAGATGATAACATAACAACATCATTCACGTTCTTACCGATTTGGAAACCTATTGGTAATTATTATTGTAGATATCCACCCTATACATGCAATTAGCAATTATACGTGGCAATGAAGGCGAAACAAAGGAACAGAACATGAGAAAATAAAGACCGTACCTTGAATTTGCTCGGCTGCTTGCAGTGCACCGTGTGCATGTGTGAGGCCGAGCTCGGCATGTCCCATCAGGTCTCCCTGGCCAACGCTGGCGCGCAGGCCGACATCTCATACGTTGTCTTGAAATTTGTGTGTTTTGCTGCCCGACAAAAGCATATGCGGAGCTGTCCAACAAAATCAATTAGGCCAGACTGTAGTAAGTCCATGTGTTTCCGGCCGATCAAAAAGATTGCAGTAGTAGATGAAAAATTGATCTTGCGGCCTACCTCAAAGTATATTTGTGTGCGTCCCAACCAATCAAGCCAAGCATGTACGTTTTGCCTGAAAGCCAAACCATATACTTGTTTGTCCCAGCAAATCAAGCAAAGAGGAAAAGAAGAAAATAAAAACCATACCTTAAATTTGCTCATCTCCTTGCAGTGCACCATGTGCATGTGTGAGGCCAAGGTCGGCATGTCCCACCAGGTTCCCTGGCCAACACCGGTGCGCAGCCCGACATGTCGTACATAGTCCATGGAATTGGTGCATTTTTCTGCGGGACAAAAGCTAGGCTGAGCTGTCCCATGAAATCAATTAGTCGAGTCTGTAGTAAGCCCGTATACTTCCGGTGGATCAAAAAGGTAGCTAGTATTAGATACAAAATATATCTAGCGGCCTGCCTCAAAGCATATACTTGTGCGTCCCAACAAATCAAGCCAAGCATGTACGTCCTACCTCAAAGCCAGATCCTACACTTGTTTGTCCTAACAAATCTAGCAAAGCATGTATCTTTCACAAAAAAACCAAGCATGTATGGCATGCCTCAATTCAAGACTGTATATTTGTGTGTGTCCCAACAAATCAAGTCAGCCATCTACGTGCTCTTGCGCCGGCGCCGGCTCCGTGCATACGCCCATGTAGTGATTAGAGGACTTGAAATTAGAGGCCATCATGCAGCGGCTCTAGCTCACGATGAGAAAGGCCAGCATGCACGTCTTCCTCAAGGCCCGTCCAGTATGAAACTTCGAAGTTGAGGATGTGACATGGGGCGGACGGCGCTGGGGTTTCTTGAGGAGGCTTATATTCCTCGCTGGAAAAGATCTTCACAGGAGATTTTGCTTTCCGTTACACGTGGAAGAGTTTGTTAATGATTTTTCTAAATAAAAAAACCTGATGTTGTTTTTTCTTAGAGTGCAAGGATTACATTGATGGATCTACACTGTTATAACTCGGTCCCATTAGATCAACGGTCGGTAATTTCTAATTAACGTGGCAATTTCTAGGGAGTCCCTAATTAGTATAGGTATAGATAGATATAGACTAGTGGGAATTTTTCATTATAGAACTTGGCTTGTATATTCCAATGATGGGCTTCCTCAAAGTGCCCTAGGTCTTCGTGAGCAAGCGAGTTGGATGCACACCCACGTAGTTTCTTTTGTTGAGCTTTCATATATTTATAGCTCTAGTGCATCCGTTGCATGGCAATTCCTACTCACTCATATTGATATCTATTAATGGGCATCTCCATAGCCCGTTGATATGCCTAGTTGATGTGGGACTATCTTCTCCTTTTTGTCTTCTCCACAACCACCATTCTATTCCACATATAGTGCTATGTCCATGGCTCACGCTTATGTATTGTTTGAAAGTTGAAAGAGTTTGCGATTATTAAAGTATGAAACAATTGCTTGGTTTGTCTTCGGGGTTGTGCATGATTAAATACTTTGTGTGATGAAGATAGAGCAACTACCAGACTATATGATTTTGTAGGGATAACTTTCTTTAGCCATGTTATTTTGAGAAGACATGATTGCTTTGATTAGTATGCTTGAAGTATTACTATTTCCTATGTCAATATGAACATTTAGTTTGTATTCATTTGGATCTGAATATTCATGCCACAATAAAGAAAATTACATTATGAATTATGCTAGGTAGCATTCCACATCAAAAATTCTCTTTTTATCATTTACCTACTCGAGGACGAGCAGGAATTAAGCTTGGGGATGCTTGATACGTCTCCAACGTATCTATAATTTTTGATTGTTCCATGCTATTATATTACCCCTTTTGGATGTTTACGGGCTTTATTTTACATATTTATATCATTTTTGGGACTAACCTACTAACCGGAGGCCCAACCCATATTGCTGTTTTTTTTTGCCTATTTCAGTATTTCGAAGAAAAGGAATATCAAACAGAGTCCAAATGGAATGAAACCTTCGGGAGCGTGATTTTTGGAACAAATCTGATCCGGAGAGCTTGAAGTGCAAGTCAAGAAGCTCCCGGGGGCCCCACGAGATAGGGGACCGCGCCCCCCCTGTAGGGCGCACCCCCTGTCTCGTGGGCCCCTCGGGCGGCCACCGACGTAGTTCGTCCTCCTATATATACCTATGTACCCCGAAAACATCCAGGAGCACCACGAAACACAATTTCCATCGCCGTAACCTTCTGTATCCGCGAGATCTCATCTTGGAGCCTTCGCCGACACTCTGCCGGAGGGGGAATCAACCATAGAGGGCTTCTACATCAACATCCTTACCCCTCCGATGAGTTGTGAGTAGTTTACCACAGACCTACGGGTCCATAGTTATTAGCTAGATGGCTTCTTCTCTCTTTTTGGATCTTAATACAATGTTCTCCCCCTCTCTTGTGGAGATCTATTCAATGTAATCTCTTTTTGCGGTGTGTTTGTCGAGATCCGATGAATTGCGGGTTTATGATCAAGTTTATCTATGAATAATATTTGAATCTTCTTTGAATTCGTTTATGTATGATTGAGTTATCTTTGCAAGTCTCTTCGAATTATCAGTTTGGTTTGGCCTACTAGATTGGTTCTTCTTGCCATGGGAGAAGTGCTTAGCTTTGGGTTCAATCTTGCGTTGTTCTTACCCAGTGACAGAAAGGGTTGCAAGACACGTATTGTATTGTTGCCATCGAGGATACCAAGATGGGGTTTATATCATATTGCATGAGTTTATCCCTCTACATCATGTCATATTGCTTAATGCGTTACTCTGTTCTTATGAACTTAATACTCTAGATGCATGCTGGATAGCGGTCGATGTGTGGAGTAATAGTAGTAGATGCAGGCAGGAGTCTGTCTACTTGTTATGGACATGATGCCTATATACATGATCATGCCTAGATAATCTCATAACTATGCGCGTTTCTATCAATTGCTCAACAGTAATTTGTTCACCCACCGTAATACTTATGCTATCTTGAGAGAAGTCTCTAGTGAAACCTATGGCCCCCGGGTCTATCTCTTATCATATTTGCTTTCAATCTACTTTTATTTGCATCTTTACTTTTTGCATCTATCTTATAAAATACCAAAAATGTATTTATCTTATCATACTATCTTTATTAGATCTCACTTTCGCAAGTGGTCGTGAAGGGATTGACAACCCCTTTATTGCGTTGGTTGCGAGTTCTCAGTTTATTTGTGTAGGTGCGTGGGACTTTTGAGGAGCCTCCTACTGGATTGATACCTTGGTTCTCAAAACTGAGGGAAATACTTACGCTACACTTTGCTGCATCACCCTCTCCTCTTCGAGGAAAACCAACGCAAGCTCAAGACGTAGCACCTGGCCGTGCCAAATATCAGTGAACCTATGCTGTTATATATGTTGGGGAACGTAGTTATTTCAAAAATTTCCTATGCACACGCAAGATCATGGTGATGCATAGCAACGAGCAGGGAGAGTGTGTCCACGTACCCTCGTAGACCGAAAGCGGAAGCGTTAGAACAACGTGGTTGATGTAGTCGTACGTCTTCACGGCCCGACCTATCAAGCACCGAAACTACGACACCTCCGAGTTCTAGCACACGTTCAGCTCGATGACGTCCCTCAAACTCCGATCCAGCCGAGTGTCGAGGGAGAGTTCCGTCAGCACGACGGCGTGGTGACGATCTTGATGTTCTACCATCGCAGGGCTTCGCCTAAGCACCGCTACAATATTATCGAGAAGGACTATGATGGAGGGGGGCACCGCACACGGCTAAGAGATACAAGGATCAATTGTTGTGCCTAGAGGTGCCCCCCTGCCCCCGTAGATAAAGCATCAAGGGGGAAGGGGCGGCCAGCCAGGAGGAGGCGCGCCAAGGGGGAGTCCTACTCCCACCGGGAGTTGGACTCCTCCTTCCCTTGTTGGAGTAGGAGAGAAGGAAAGAGCGGGAGAGGAGGAAGGAAAAGGGGGCTGCACCCCTTGTCTAATTCAGACTAGAGGGGGGCTGCCCACCTCCTTCCTTTCGGCCTCTCTCCTCTATTCCCGCATGGCCCAATAAGGCCCATATACTCCCCGGCGAATTCCCGTAACTCTCTGGTACTCCGAAAAATAACCGAGTCACTCGGAACCTTTCCGAAGTCCGAATATAGTCGTCCAATATATTGATCTTCACGTCTTGACCATTTCGAGACTCCTCGTCATGCCCCCTATCTCATCCGGGACTCCTAACTCCTTCGGTACATCAAAACACATAAACTCATAATATAACTGTCATCGAAACCTTAAGCGTGCGGACCCTACGGGTTCGAGAACTATGTAGACATGACCGAGACACGTCTCCGGTCAATAACCAATAGCGGAACCTGGATGCTCATATTGGCTCCCACTATTCTACGAAGATCTTTATCGGTCAGACCGCATAACAACATACGTTGTTCCCTTTGTCATCGATATGTTACTTGCCCGATATTCGATCATCGGTATCTCAATACCTAGTTCAATCTCGTTACCGGCAAGTCTCTTTACTCGTTTCGTAATACATCATCCCTCAACTAACTCATTAGTTGCAATGCTTGCAAGGCTTAAGTGATGTGTATTACCGAGAGGGCCCAGAGATACCTCTCCGACAATCGGAGTAACAAATCCTAATCTCAAAATACGCCAACCCAACATGTACCTTCGTAGACACCTGTAGAGCACCTTTATAATCACCGAGTTACGTTGTGACGTTTGGTAGCACACAAAGTGTTCCTCCGGTAAACGGGAGTTGCATAATATCATAGACATAGGAACATGTATAAGTCATGAAGAAAGCAATAGCAACATACTAAACGATCAAGTGCTAAGCTAACAGAATGTGTCAAGTCAATCACATCATTCTCCTAATGATGTGATCCCGTTAATCAAATGACAACACATGTATCATTCTCCTAAAGATGGTTAGGAAAGTTAACCATCTTTGATTAACAAGCTAGTCAAGTAGAGGCATACTAGTGACACTATGTTTGTCTATGTATTCACACATGTATTATGTTTCCGGTTAATACAATTCTAGAATGAATAATAAACATTTATCTTGAAATAAGGAAATAAATAATAACTTTATTATTGCCTCTAGGGCATATTTCCTTCAGTCTCCCACTTGCACTAGAGTCAATAATCTAGTTCACATCACCATGTGATTTAACACCAATATCCACATCTATATGTGGTTAACACCCATAGTTCACATCGTCATGTGACCAACACCCGAAGGGTTTACTAGAGTCAATAATCTAGTTCACATCGCTATGTGATTAACACCCAAAGAGTACTAAGGTATGAACATGTTTTTGCTCATGAGAGAAGTTTATTTAACGGGTCTGTCACATTCAGAGCCGTATGTATTTTGAAAATATTCTATGTTTACAATGCTCTGCATGGAGCTACTCTAGCTAATTGCTCCCACTTCCAATATGTATCCATATTGAGACTTAGAGTCACCTGGATCGGTGTAAAAGCTTGCATCGATGTAACTCTTTACGACGAACTCTTTTTATCACCTCCTTAATCGAGAAACATCTCCTTAGTCCTCACTAAGGATATTCTTGACCGTTGTCCAGTGATCTACTCTTAGATCAAAATTGTATTCCTTTGCCAAACTAAGAGCAAGGTATACAATAGGTCTGGTACACAGCATAGCATGCTTTATAGAACCTATGACTTAGGCATAGGGAATGACTTTTCATTCTCTTTCTATTTTCTGCCATGGTCGGGTTTTGAGTCTTACTCAACTTCACACCTTGCAACACAGGAAAGAACTCTTTCTTTGACTGTTCCATTTTGAACTACTTCAAAATGTTGTCAAGGTATGTACTCATTGAAAAATCTTATCAAGCGTCTTGATCTATCTCTATAGATCTTGATGCTCAATGTGTAAGCAGCTTCACCGAGGTCTTTCTTTGAAAAACTCCTTTCAAACACTCCTTTATGCTTTCCAGAAAATTCTACATCATTTCCGATCAACAATATGTCATTCACATATACTTATCAGAAAGGCTGTAGTGCTCCCACTCACTTTGTTGTAAATACAGGCCTTTCCAAAAGTCTGTATAAAACCATATTCTTTGGTCAACTCATCAAAGCGTATATTCCAACTCCGAGATGCTTGTACCAGTCCACTGATGGATCGCTAGAGCTTGCACATTTTGTTAGCACCTTTCGGATCGACAAAACCTTCTGGTTGCATCATATACAACTCTTCTTCCAGAAATCCATTCAGGAACACAGTTTTGATATCCATTTGCCAGATTTCATAAAATGCGGCAATTGCTAACATGATTCGGACAGACTTAAGCATCATTACGAGTGAGAAAATCTCATCATATTCAATACCTTGAACTTGTCGAAAACCTTTCGCAACAAGTCGAGCTTTGTAGATAGTAACACTACTATCAGTGTCCGTCTTCCTCTTGAAGATCCATTTATTTAACTTGGCTTGCTGATCATCGAGCAAGTCAACCAGAGTCCATACTTTGTTCTCATACATGGATCCTATCTCAGATTTTATGGCCTCATGCCATTTCGCGGAATCTGGGATCATCATCGCTTCCTCATAGTTTGTAAGTTCACCATGGTCTAGTATCGTGACTTCCAGAACAGGATTACCGTACCACTCTGGTGCGGATCTTACTCTAGAAGACCTACGAGGTTCGATAGCAACTTGATCTGAAGTTTCATGATCATCATTATTAACTTCCTCACCAATTGGTGTAGGAATCACTGGAACTGATTTCTATGATGAACTACTTTCCAATAAGGGAGAAGGTACAATAACCTCATCAAGTTCTACTTTCCTCCCACTCACTTCTTTCGAGAGAAACTCCTTCTCTAGAAAGGATCCATTCTTAGCAATGAATATCTTGCCTTCAGATCTGTGATAGAAGGTGTACCCAACAGTTTCCTTTGGGTATTCTATGAAGACACATTTCTCCGATTTGGGTTTGAGCTTATTAGGTTGAAACTTTTTCACATAAGCATTGCAGCCCCAAACTTTAAGAAACGACAACTTTGGTTTCTTGCCAAACCACAGTTCATAAGGCGTCGTCTCAACGGATTTCGATGGTGCCCTTTTTAAAGTGAATGCAGCTGTCTCTAATGCATAACCCCAAAACGATAGTGGTAAATCGGTAAGATACATCATAGGTCGCACCATATCCAATAAAGTGCGGTTACGATGTTCAGACACACCATAACCACTACTAGGAAAAGGTCTATAGATAGGATTGATACTAATGGCGCACCAGTTAAGCAGTGCGCCACTACTATATACTAATGGCACACTGGTTGTTGATGCGCCATTAGTGTGGAAGACACTAATGGCGCACCGTACACTCGGTGCGCCACTAGTATTAATTTTTTTTCCATTTTTCCATACATACTAATGGCGCATCGGGTCGAAGTGCGCCATTACTAGTTCTAACTAGTAATGGCGCACCTGGCAGGCAGTGCACCATTAGTATATATTTTTTTACTTTTTTTTGCAAAACTACTAATGGCGCACCGTGTTACAGTGCGCCATTACTAGTTTAAACTACTAATGGCGCACTTTTTCACAGTGCGCCATTAGTATATAATTTTTTTACTTTTCTGCAAAACTACTAATGGCACACCACTTGCAGGTGCGCCATTAGTAACCAGGGTTACTAATGGCGTATCTGCTGGTGATGCGCCATTAGTAACCTGGGACCCCAACAAGATATTTTGGACAACCACATACCTACCCACTCACTTTCCCCACTTCATGCCCTCCACCTCCTTCTCCAAGCTTTCGGCTGCCTCCTCCTCCTCACCTCATTTCCACCATAGATTCATCAAAATTAAGTGGTGAAATTACCTTTTTTTGATAGGTAAGTAAGGGGAAAGCTATCTTCATGATGTAGATCTACTTTTTTCTCCCTAGCTCGCTCCAACAACGTGCACATGCACTTTTTGTGGCCTAGCTAGATCTATGTATGTTTGTGGTGTTGCATGTGTTTGTGGTGTTGCATATATGTTTGTGTTTGCAGGTATAGGTATTTGAAATGCGATAGTTGCCAATATTTTGCCGGAATGTTGATTCATTTCCGTTTCGGCGAGAATTTCGACACTATGCATTCTTTTTGGTCCTATTTTTAGGGAAGGTCATGCCAAATTTTTTCTTGGTTCTAAAATATCGTTTTGCTCTACCCCGCAGGCCACCATGGTCCGCACGATGACCAAAGGCATCGTGAATAGGTTTTTGAGCTCCGCGAAGGCCGAGATGCTTCAAAAGAACGAGACGGAGATAAGATGTCTGTGTCGAAGATGCAAGCTGAAGAGCCTTATTGCGGACCCAGATTCCGGGCAGGTGCGGGACCACCTGCTCTTGCGTGGTTTCATGGATGGCTATCGGTGGCAAGGTGATGAAGATGACTATGAAGTCGTCCATGGGGGGCGGGCAAGAAATGAGGAAGGGCAACAAGACAAGTACCACCGCGGCGAGGGCGGGCGAGAAGACGAAGAATCTCCAGGACATGATCACGGCGGTGATGCTGTACACAGTCATCATGTAGAAGATGTCGTACATGATGATGAGGAAGATCAAGACGAAGGGCATGATCATGATGATGAAGATGCCGGAGCAGACGATGATGGAGGCTGGGTGCAGGACCCTCATATTCAAGAGCTGCTTCTCAAGCAGACGGATAACGCAAGAGCTGCCGCTCGAGAGAAAGCCAAGCTAGATCAACTGGAGATAGACGCGGTTACTCCATTGTATGAAGGATGCAGGCCTGAGGATACCCGCCTGAAAGTAACGCTCATGGCTCTGGAGATGAAGGTAAAACACAAAATGACCGACGCATGCTTCGACGAGAACATGTCATTCTGGCACGAATGTCTTCCCAAGGGGAACAAGTGCCCGACCAGTTTTGAGGAGGCGAAGAAAATCGTGTGTCCTCTGGATTTACCACACGTGAAATACCATGTGTGCATGAACAATTGCATCATTTATCGGGACGAGCACGCGGAGTCTACCATATGTCCGGTGTGCGGCGTCACTCGATACAAGAAGAGGAAGAAAGCTCCTCGAAAATCGGTGTGGTACTTTCCGATCACTCCTCGTCTGCAGTGGTATTTCACGGACCCTAAGGTAGCAAAGCTCCTGCGTTGGCATGCGGATAGGGAGGAGAAGAAGCGGGAAGATGACGGAAATGATCCGGAGATAAATAAAAAAGACAAGATGCTGAGTCACCCTAAGGATGCGAGCCAGTGGCAAGCGTTGAACTTCGAATACCCAGAATTTGGGAAGGATCCAAGGAACATCATGCTGGGCGCGAGCACCGATGGAGTCAATCCGTTTGGCAGCCAGAGAAGCACACATAGCATCTGGCCTGTGTTTGTGTGGATGTACAACCTTCCCCCCTGGTTGTGCATGAAGAGGAAGTACATTCACATGAGTATGCTAATTGAAGGGCCGAAACAACCAGGGAACGACATAAATCTGTATCTGGGGCTGCTGAAGGAGGAGCTAGACACGCTATGGAAAATGCCAGCCAATACGTGGGACGCCGCAGAGAAAGAATATTTCCCTATGAGATCCGCACTGCTCACAACGGTGCACGACTATCTCGGTTACGGATATCTCACGGGGCAGGTAGTCCACAGATTTTGTGGATGCGTAAGGTGCATGTATGACACAACGTATCGCCAGGTAGATAGAGATCCCGGGTCTTCGAAAACCATGTTCATGGGACATCGAAGGTGGCTTCGCGATGATGACCCGTGGAGGAAACGCAAGGATCTGTTCGATGGTGAAACCGAACCCCGAAAACGCCCGTGTACGAGGAGCGGCGAGGAAATAGACGAGCTGTTGAAAAATTGGAAAGACTGCCCACTGCCGGGAAAGAAGCAAAAGGCGCCAGAGCCGGGAAAGAAGCGAAAGGCGCCAGAGCCGCTGCTGAAGGTATGGAAAACGAGGTCTGTTTTCTGGGACTTGCCGTATTGGAAGATCCACCGTGTGCCTGACAGCCTTGATGTCATGCATATCACGAAGAACGTGTGCGAGAGTCTGCTTGGTACCCTGCTCAACATGCCAGAGAGGACCAAATATGGGCTGAAAGCAAGGGCAGACTTGAAATCAATGGGCATCAGGCAGGAGCTTCACGCTAATGATGATGATGATGATGATGAGGCGAAGCAGGACATAGAAAGTTGTCGCGAAGGCAAAAAGGCCAGGAAGACCGGAAATGACTGCCCTCCCGCGTGCTTCACTCTAAGTCAGGAGGAGATCGAGCAGTTTTTCACCTGCCTCCTAGGAGTAAAACTTCTTTACGGTTACGCGGGGAAGATAAGCAGATACCTAGACCCAGCAAAGCAGAAGTTCAGCAGGATGAAGTCTCACGACTGTCACATACTGATGACGCAAATACTTCCAGTTGCAATCCGTGGGATCATGGACGCGCACGTCCGTGAAATGCTATTTGGCCTATGCAAGTTTTTCGACGTCATCTCTCGGAAGTCCATTGGCGTGAGGCAACTCAGAAGGCTACAGGAAGAGATCGTGGTGATACTATGCGAGCTTGAGATGTACTTCCCGCCCGCATTCTTCGACGTTATGGTGCATCTGCTGGTCCATATCATGGAGGATATCATCCAACTTGGGCCGACGTTCCTGCACAGCATGATGCCATTCGAAAGGATGAATGGTGTCATCAAAGGATACGTTCGAAACATGTCACGTCCAGAGGGAAGTATAGCCAGGGGCTTTCTGACCGAAGAGTGCATCTCCTACTGCATTAATTATCTAGGCATCGAGAACCCCGTTGGTCTACCCATCAACAGGCACCTCGGCGGGCTCGCTGGATGGGGTCACCGTGAGGGTCGCCGCGAAATGCATGTCGACTTCGAGGGTCGACTCGCCAACTTTGAAAGAGCAAACCTAGTCGCGCTACAACACATAGACGTGGTCGATCCTTGGGTGGTAGAGCACAAAACCTTTATTGAGAAGATGTACAATGACCGAGGACAACAGAGGACGGACGGAGATATAATCAAAGAGCACAACTCATGTTTCACGCGTTGGTTCAAGCAGAAGCTTCTGTCGTACCCTTTACATGAGGATTCTTCCGTGGAAGAACAACTCATATTCGCCTTGTCACAGGGCGCCGAGCACAACCTGATGACCTATGAGGCGTACGATATCAACAGCTACACATTCTACACCGAGAACAAGGACATGAAGAGCGATGGTTATCAGAACTCCGGGGTAACGATGGAATCCTACACCGGCAACGACAAAGGACAAATACTATGGAAGGATCGAGGAGATCTGGGAGCTGAGCTACGCTGGAGAGAAGGTCCCGATGTTCCGTGTCAGATGGGCCAAGAGCGTCCTAAAAGAAGACTGGTATTTCACCACCATGGTTATACCCGAAGCCAAATCCAAGACCGCTGGCGCAAACGTCACCACGAAAAATGAGCCATGGGTACTCGCTTCCCAAGTGGGCCAATGCTTCTTCATTACCGACCCGTCAAAGCCCAGTCGTGTTGTCGTGAGGAGAGGCAAAAGGAAGATCATCGGAATGGATGGAGTAGCCAATGAGCAAGACTTCGACAAGTACGGCGACCCGAAGATCGAACATGACGATGACGATGAAGTAGCAGCACACACCACAAGAAGAAGCAGGACCACCCTACCTAAAGGACGTCCGTTCCACAGAAGAACTCCATTTGCGAAAAAGAAGGGCAAGAAGATTGTGAACAGATAGCTAGCTAAGATCGATTGTATTTAAATCATAGTCTTCATTTCTCGATTGTATTTCATGGGCACTTTTTGATATCATGAATATTTTTAAATTTCATGGGCACTTTTCGAATTCATGAGGACACTTGATCTCGATCCCCCTCCATCTCGATCTCGATTCCCCCTCCATCTCGATCTCGATCCCACCCGCACCCTCCCCCGCTAGCTCCATCGCCGCCGACGACCCACCGCAACCCTCCCCCGCTCCACCGCCGCCGATGAGCACCCGACCCCCCGCACCCTCCCCCGCTCCA
>NC_041383.1:61261363-61368482 GCF_002162155.2 Triticum dicoccoides
CCTCCCCCCGCGGCCCCGCCTGCGTCAACCTCCCTCCCGAGCGCGACAGCTAGGGTTCCTAGCCGCCGCCACCGCTGCCGGCCCGCCGCCGTGGCGCTCCCAGCCGGCCGAACCCTCCGCTGCCCCGCCTCCGGTACAGGACCCCAGCAGCGCCTCCCACCATCAAGCAGCCGCTCCCACCAGCGGCGCCCCCCTCCCTGGAGCAGGCGCTCCTGCCCAGCAACGCTGCCGCCCGGAGCTACGCCGGCGACCAGTCCGTAGGCAGGTAGCCACCACTCCTTCGTCCTTCCTCCCTCTTCCCTCATCCCCCTCCCTCCTTCCTCTTGCATCCTCTGTTCAAATTTTTTTCCTGATTTTTTTAGTGGATGAGTACTTGATGTAGATTCGATACTGTGGGAATATAATGATATTTATTTCTTGCTTGCTGCGTGATTTTAGAGGATTGTGTTTGATAGGTGTTTGTGATAATGCCTCTAAGGGCAAATGTTTACAAATTGTAGGTTGAATATTTTTCATGAGCAAATGTTTTGGTTTAAACATGTTAGCAAATTGTAGATTAAGTTGTTTTATCTGCAATTTGAGATTGCAGGAGCTTTGTGTTGGTTATACTGGCCGAAATTGGTTAACACATATCTTCCAGAGAGATCCCTGTTCTAGGATCCGAGCTCTCTCTTCTCTGAATTCAACTAAGGCATGAGGAACAAGGGGGGAGATAGCTATTAGATCCATGTCTTAGTAGTGGTAAACAATCGTGTAGGTCAATTTTGACTCTGATCTTGAACTACAGGGTTGCAATGTTTTGGCATCAACACTTGTAAGAAAAGAAAAAGCAGGAGAATGGAGATTATATTAAAAAAATGGTATTAGTAGTGGTAAACAAGCATATAATCCCTCCCAGGTAGTAACAATAACTTTATGCAGGAGAGTGAAAGAAGAAGCATAGGCTTAATTGAGCTGTGGAGTTCTTGTTACCTTGTCTGTCTGTCCTTGTTAGTTACATGTATCTCTCTGTTTGTGTTTCTGCGTAACAGGTTCGATCACGGTTGGAGAAAAATTGAGGCGTTTGTTGGCTCCAAGACAGTGATACATGTATATACATCTGCTCTGCTTACTTGTTTGGTTTGCAATAGTGGTGAGCCTCCTCCACCCCCACCCGTTCCCCCCTCTGTCGCATGCACCCGTCGCCCCCATCGGGTAAATACTATTATGAAATAATTCCTACTGTTATTTAAAATATAAATGAAATGATTTGGAACACCAAGCAAGAGTTACGTTTCAAGTTGCTGAACCTTTTGATATAAGCTTGCAGAAGATTTAATTGATCATACAGAAAATGAAAAACGAAGGTCATACCGATCCTAGTTGGTATTATTTTCCTCAATTTTAAGTGTTGAATGAACACATAAAGAGAGTGCTAAGTGATTTCAATATATCAAGTTTCAGAATAATATATAGGATTGTTGGTTTTTAACCTTGGTTGCCATTGTTTCTATTTGTAACGGTCTGAAGAATGACTCATGCTGTTTGTGCTAACAATTTCTAAGTGAAAGCAACTAGTTGGAGTAGATTTTTGCACACAATACTCCTTCCAAGACAATTTTCTTCCAAGGAGTAGTTTCAGTTTGATTGCAAGGAGTAGTTTCAGTAAAGTTTCAGCATGGTTTCAGTTTGCTTCCACGGAGTTGTTCTCTGTCTGGTCCAATTCTGAAGAAATAAAAAGTGAATAGTTTGTTTGTTCCCTGTGTGGTCACTCTATTTTTTGAGTACTGACATTAGTTATGTTTGTTAGCAGCAAGATATTTAAATGAAGCTTGTTCTTTTTCAATTGTTCAACTGATGCCATGAAACTGAATATAGTAGTTGAAACCCTATTTTTCTTCCTGATCGTGAAAATTTGAAGTCATGTTTGTGTTTTGGTTTTGTTGGTTGACAATTATGTTTAGTTTTTCATTTCATGGGTGCTGTAAAATGTGCAGGTGGTGAGTTGAGGCTCAGCATACAGCTTGTTTCGACTAACCAAGAGGACGAGGTATGTTGCTTGCCCAAGCTAAGTGACACGTACGCGCCAAGTTTTCAGTTATATAATTACCTGTTAGTGCTTAGTTAAACTGCATGATACGGCCATAGCAGATGGATGGTACTAGGTGTTGTTTTGTTTCTTGCCAATGTATTCAGAGAGCAGATGTGCCACTGTAGATTTCTTTTCTTGAAGGCAGCTTACATAAGTTCAGCTACAAGTGAACAACTTGCTGCTATTAGATCTGGAATGGAAGCTCACATAAGTTGAGCTGATTTTTGTCCATACGAAAGCAGAGGACCATATGGTCTGTGGCCTTTTCATCCATATGAAAGTAGAGGCACATTGTGGTGCTAGTTTGCTGGGTTTTGTCTCCGACCATCGCGTCGTGATGAATTTGCAGGTACCCCGAGAGGCCCTTGAGTTTGCCGGAATGTTGATTAACTTCCGTTCCGGCAAATTCGGGTACTCCATATGTCCTATTTTCAGCAAAGGTCATGCTGAAATTTTCCATGAATTTTAGCATGACTTTGCTAAAAATAGGACATATGGGGTACTTGCGACTAATGCATGGGCCGGGGTATCTTATTACTTAATTAAGTAGGATCAACTGCCCCTTTATTCTTGCTGCATTAAACCATAGGTGGCAATAGAGCCAAGTGATTAGGCCCAACCTAGAATTCTCCTTAGCATCGATAAACCCTAGATGATAAACCCAACATAGGTGGCAATAGAGCCAAGTGATTAGTTCCAAGTGATTAGGCCCAACCTAGGGTGCCTCGGCATCGATAAACCCTAAATGATGAAAACTTAACTTGGCTGCCCCGGATGCCTCGGTGTCAATGAGAACCTAAATGATGTATGCTTAGGCTTTTAGGGTGCCTCGGCGTCGACAAACCCTAAATGATGAAAGCTTAGGCTTTTAGGGTGCCTCGGTGTCGAAAAACCCTAAATGATGAGACCATGATCTTGTTCCTTGACAATAACCAACTTTTTGACCAAACTTTTTTCCTATTTAGAGCGAAACATGGCCCACAACGATGAGGCCGGTGGTTCGGGCGGCAAGCAATTCTGGGAGCTGTCCCAGGAGATGGAGGAACAACCTCACCGCTATGAGGACGCCGCGGAAGACACCGATCCTGATTACACAACCCCTAGTGGCGTCGGGGATGACACCACTGATGGTGCCGTTGAGGATGCCACCACTGATGATGGCGGCGCACACACAGATGGCAGCCCACCGAAGAAGCAAAGGAAGGATCGGCACCTGAATGGCGCTCCGCACCCTCAAGGAGGAATTCACTCAAGTGGACTCCGACGGGAAACCAACGGAGCCCAAACATATAGTCAAGGGGTACTCGGTTCAGCTTGGGTGCATTCTCCGGAGCACCGTCTCGATCAACACCGAGAACCTTAGGCATAAGGACCAAGGGAATTTGCGCAACCTCCTCTTCACGAAGCTGCACGAACGATACAAGTTCCCCGCCGAATTTGAAAACACACGCCTCTCAGGGAATAAAGTGAACAGTGCCGCCCTCACGAAGATGAGCACGGCCCTGTCTACTCGGTGAAGAGAATGATTGATAAAGGTGATAGTTATGAGAAGATCAAGGCGAAATATCCTTTGATGAGCGAAGATGAGTACAAGGAGTTCAAGATCAAGTGCGAGAGCAGTGCAACCTCCGAATCAAGTCAGTGGGGGAAAGAAATGCGGGAGTTGAACTTAGGGGAACACAAACTCGGTCCCGACGGTTACAGAGTGGCGGAGCCTATATGGGACAAGGAGGACGCGGAGCGTGCCGAGCAAGGCGTACCGCCCCGCTTCGAGAAATACAGCGGTAACAAGCAGACCAGGAACTATGTCAGGGCCCGGTACAAGGAGGACCCGATAACAAAGGAGCTTACCACGGATCCGAAGACCAGGGTGCTTGAGCTTGTTCTGGTAAGGAATACAACCCCGCGTAATTAGCTCCATATGGTTGCACTCTAATTAATCCCCAATATTTCTAAACGGTTCACGTTCCTTTCGCAGGACACTGAAAGCAGTAGCGCGGGGTCGTCTCAGAGCTCCCCTTTCGACAACCCTTTAAATAGGGCATTGAACGTAATGAAAAACAAGGATAAGCTCACTAAGCCGACGTCAGCTGGTCGTGTGGCCGACAAAGGCTTGTCCACAAAATGGGGGTCATACTATACCGCTGGTGTGCGGAAGGAGAACAAGACCAGCTCGGAAAGCCAGACGCGCGAGGTTGAAGAACTCAAGGCACAAGTGGCGCGGATTCCGGAGCTTGTCCAAGAGCAAGTGGAACAACAACTGGGAACGAAGCTCGACGCCATGGTGCCTACGTTGATTCATGGGCTGACGACGTGGATTGCGGGCGGCCAACAGGGGCCTCCCCCGGTTCCCAGCTTCACGGCCAGCAACTCGCACAGTGCGCAGGCGGTGCCATTGGTGTCTCCAGCGGCGCCATTGGTGTCTCCGACGGTGGCGCCATTGGTGTCTCTGGCGGAGGCGGTATTCGTGTCTCCGGCGCCGGCACGGGCATTGGAGCTTAATGCACCCGGGTGTACGCCGGCCGGCACCTCGCCAGCAAGCGCCCCCTCCGTCGGTTGCACGCCCGCCGTTGGCGGTGCCTCGACATTAGCCGAGCTCGACGGCATTACGGTAACTAAGCCTCTCGGCCGATAACTTCATCTCCTTGCCTTTGACCGGGCATCCCTGATGCCCTGTACATGTTTTCTAGGGCGCCGCCGACGTTCCTTGCACTCTTCTGCACTTCGTGGGCACCGAGTTGGTCGATGTCGCCAAGGGCAGAATCGTTCAACCAGGCAACCGCATGTTCCACGGTAATCCGATGGCACCCATAGTGTATAGGGTTGAAGTGGTTCGGTGCTGCCAGGCTACGACGACCTGTTACCTCCGATTCGACCCGCTGGGGCCAATGAAGAAGATTAGATGACCCTCAGCGCCTGTGTAAACTGGCCCCTGCTTTGGCCGAAGAGCCAGATTCGTTTTGGGGCGGGGGACACCACCCCACGGACAAGATAGCCAGTCGTGCCGGCGGCAAGCCATGGCAAGAACGCGACAACGCTACCAGACCTGCCGGACATCCCTATGGCACAGGATCCAGACAACCCTATGGCACAGGATCCGGACGGCGACGACAACGACGACGGTACATTTACCAAAGTTGATAAGTACTTTGCCGAACATGGGTACGCTGACGAGTTCTGCGGGCCTCTTTCTCAAGAACCCAACCAAGACGACCGCGATCTAGCTGGTACGGCGGAGAAATCCAATTGCAACAGGCGTCGTCTGGCGTTCAGTTCTCAGGACACGCCTCCAGCTCCCGCCTTCACCGAGCCTCAGATAGCTGAGGTGTGAAATATTATCACCCCCAACACGCTCAAGAAGGCGGTCTGTGAGCAGAACTCGGTCCCATTACAGGAGATCAAGAAGAAGGGACGGAAGCGAAAGACTAACAAGGGCGCCGGTGCGAGC
Source organism: Triticum dicoccoides (assembly GCF_002162155.2). NCBI lineage: Eukaryota > Viridiplantae > Streptophyta > Magnoliopsida > Poales > Poaceae > Triticum > Triticum dicoccoides. The sequence goes on from NC_041383.1 coordinate 61,266,883, forward strand.
CAGCCGGCACCGAGTTTGATCCGTGCTCAGGACGGGCCACCTTCACCTAAGGATATCTCGAGGAGGGTGCATGTGGCGGGTAGGGCGATGCTACCGCCAAATATGCTGAATGCTGCAACCGGTGCTATGCGGAGTCTGCACGACAGTGTTCTTTCTTTGGAGAAGCGGCATCTCAAAGAGAATGATGTGGCATACCCGGTTTTCGTGGCCAAGGTGCCAGAGGGCAAGGGCTTTGTGGATGGCGACATCGGGGGTACGATCGTCCTGCAGTTTGATGACATCTTTGCTATGTTTAACCTTCATCCGCTGCAATACACCTTCGTTCGGCTGTTTTCGCTGAGTATGGAGATGCGGATCATTTTAGACAAGACCCCGGACATCGTGATAGTCGACCCCTTCTACATGTGTGCCAAGCACTTGAGCAGCGCTGGGGACCGCCAAGTTGCGAGTTCACACCTAGAAGGCGTCATTCTGGCAAACCCAGATAAGGATAACTTCCTTGTGGCTTACTTTCCCGAGTAAGTCATCCCTTAACCGCCCCGTAACATATGATTTCTTAGATTTCGATCGTTCTTTTTTTTCTAACATTCCGTGTTCTGTGCAGTGACACACATTGCACACTCATCCTCTTATGCCCGGAATATTCCATGGCCACGTATTTTGACCCGAACCGTAATTCCAAGATAGACTACACAAATGTCAAGAAAGTTCTTGACGATGTTCTCCCCGGCTACGCCAAATCTGGAGGCACCTTCACCAGGGCAGTTCGTAAGTACGGCAAGCACACCTTCTCACACAATACGAATTTCTGCTGCGTCAAGTAGCCGCCTGGCGGTCAGAAGGATGCCTACTACGCCCTCCATCACATGCGGGCAATCGTAAGGGACCATCATCAACTTCTGCTACCAGATAGTCTCAAAGATTGGGCCGCGAGGTTGTCGGCAACCCAGGACGCGGACCTCAGACAAGAATTCTTTCGCATCCAGTCGGAGTTTGCGGACATCATCCATCAAGATGTCCTTCATACCTCGGGGCAGTTCTACCTCAGATATCAACCATCCAACAATGAGATAGATGGAACGCTACAAATACATGGTGACAACGACCGCGATTTCATGACCATCACGACAGACGACAGCTTCATCCACGCTCCTGTCCGATGAGTTGAGTCGAAAGTAGTGATGTGTAGTTCTGAAACATTGATTGGCTCATGTTGTAATTAAACTTTAATGAATTCGTATGTCTCTTTGGTTTGGACAGTCATTCAACTTAGATGTAATCGATGCTATTTATTAGTAGGATCATGAATCGTGCTATTAATGTCTTGCTTTTCTCTTCCGATCCTTTTGTTGCATACTTACATATTGCTTAAGTATTGTATGTTGTCTATTGTTTGGCTTGTGCATAGAGATGTCGTCGTATGTCGTGTACAAGGGTAAGGTTCCCGGAGTCTACGACGACTGGGAGGAGTGTCGGAGACAGGTTCACCGTTTCAGCGGTAACAGTTGCAAAGGGTACACCAATAGGGCGGAGGTCGAATCTAGATACGCCCGCTATCTAGCGGGAGAGAGGAGGGAGCGTTGGAGGAACCGGATGAAGACCAGTTTGATCGCGATGATGCTCATCGTGATGACCGCAGCTCTCTTTTATGTGATGGTAGTTTAGATGATCGATATCGACTTGTAATGTGAAGACAAACTCGATACTCGCGGTCTTGAGACTTGTAATGTTTTACCTTTGTTCGGTCTTTTGAATTCGGAGACTAATATGATGAATTGTATTCGGAGACTAATCTTCTATTGTATTCGATGAATCTGCTGTTGCTGTGTGCTGCTGTCTATATTCTGTCCAATAATATATTTTGTAACCTGTGCAAAAATCAGAAAAGCAAAAAAAAAACCAAATATTCATACTAATGGCGCATCAAGGCAGAGTGCGCCATTAGTATGACAAAGCACATGGTTACAAATGCTCCCCCGGGAGGCATACTAATGGCGCGTGGTGTTACATACTAATGGCGCACTGCTTGGTGAGCCATTAGTATACCAGATACTAATGGCGCACCAGTGGTGCGCCATTAGTAAAAAATTCTAGTGGCGTGCTACTAATGGCGCACCGGTAGTGCGCCATTAGTAGGCAAAACCGGTGCGCCTTTAGTAGGCCTTTTCCTAGTAGTGAACGTTGTGGTGTTCCAGGTGGTGTGAACTGTGAAACTATTCCACATTTTTTATATGAAGGCCAAACTCGTAACTCAAATATTCTCCTCCACGATCGGATCGTAGAAACTTTATTTTCTTGTTACGATGATTCTCCACTTCACTCTGAAATTCTTTGAACTTTTCAAATGTTTCAGACTTGTGTTTTATTAAGTAGATATACTCATATCTGCTCAAATCATCTTGTGAAGGTCAGAAAATAATAATACCCGCCACGAGCCTTAATACTCATTGGCCTGCATAGATCAGTATGTATTATTTCCAACAAGTCAGTAGCTCATTCCTTTTTTTCCGGAGAACGGAGTTTTAGTCATCTTGCCCAAAAGGCACGGTTCGCAAGCATCAAATGATTCATAACCAAGTGATTATGAAAATCCATCTTTATGGAGTTTCTTCATGCGCTTTACACCGATATGACCCAAACGGTAGTGCCACATATAAGTTTGCACTATCATTATTAACTTTGCATCTTTTGGCATCAATATTATGAATATGTGTATCACTACGATCGAGATCCAACAAACTATTTTCATTGGGTGTATGACCATTGAAGGTTTTATTCATGTAAACAGAACAACAATTATTCTTTGACTTTAAATGAATAACCGTATTGCAATAAACATGATCAAATCATATTCATGCTCTACGCAAACGCCAAATAACATTTATTTAGGTTCAACACTAATCCCGAAAGTATAGGGAGTGTGCGATGATGATCATATCAATCTTGGAACCACTTCCAGCACACATCGTCACTTCACCCTCAACTAGTCTCTGTTTATTCTGTAACTCCTATTTCGAGTTACTAATTTTTTAGCAACCGAACAAGTAACAAATACTCAGGGGCTACTATAAACACTAGTAAGGTACACATCAATAACCTATATATCAAATATACCCTTGTTCACTTTGCCATCCTTCTTATGCACCAAATATTCCGGGCATTTCCGCTTCCAGTGACCATTTCCTTTGCAGTATAAGCACTCAGTTTTAGGCTTTGGTCCAACTTTGGGCTTCTTCGTGGGAGTGACAATTTGCTTGTCATTCTACTTGAAGTTCCATTTCTTTCTCTTTTCCCTTTTCTTGAAACAAGTGGTCTTGTCAATCATCAACACTTGATGCTCTTTCTTGATTTCTACCTTCGTTGATTTCATCATCACGAAGAGCTCGGAAATCGTTTTTGTCATCCCTTGCATTATAGTTCATCACGAAGTTCTAGTAACTTGGTGATGGTGAATAGAGAACTCTGCCAATCACTATTTTATCTGGAAGATTAACTTCCCCTTGATTCAAGCGATTGTAGTCCTCAGACAATCTAAGTACTTGGTCACTAGTTGAGCAATTCTCCTCCATCTTTTAGGCGAAGTATTTGTCAAAGGTATCATACCTCTTGACACGGGCATGAGTCTGAAATACCAATTTCATCTCTTGAAACATCTTATATGTTCCATGACGTTTCAAAAACGTTTTTGGAGTCCCGGTTCTAAGCCATAAAGCATGGTGCACAAAACTATCAAGTAGTCATCATATTGAGCCAGCCAAACGTTCATAACATCTGCATCTGCTCCTGCAATAGGTCTGTCACCTAGCGGTGCATAAAGGACATAATTCTTCTGTGCAGCAATGAGGATAAACCTCAGATCACGGACCAAGTCCGCATCATTGCTAGTAACATCTTTCAACTTAGTTTTCTCTAGAAACACATATAAAACATAGGGAAGCAACAACACAAGCTATTGATCTACAACATAATTTGCAAAATACTACCAGGACTAAGTTCATGATAAATTTAAGTTCAATTAATCATATTACTTAAGAACTCCCACTTATATAGACATCCCTCTAGTCATCTAAGTGATCACGTGATCCAAATCAACTAAACCATGTCCGATCATCACGTGAGATGGAGTAGTTTCAATGGTGAACATCACTGTGTTGATCATATCTACTATATGATTCACGCTCGATGTTCCGAGGCCATATCTGTTATATGCTAGGCTCGTCAAGTTTAACCTGAGTATTCCGCGTGTGCAACTGTTTTGCACCCGTTGTATTTGAACGTAGAGCCTATCACACCCGATCATCACGTAGTGTCTTAGCACGAAGAACTTTCGCAACGGTGCATACTCAGGGAGAACACTTATACTTTGATAATTTAGTGAGAGATCATCTTAAAATGTTACCGTCAATCAAAGCAAGATAAGATGCATAAAAGATAAACATTACATGCAACCAATATAAGTGATATGATATGGCCATCGTCATCTTGTGCTTGTGATCTCCATCTCTGAAGCACCGTCATGATCACCATCGTCACCGGCGCGACACCTTGATCTCCATCGTAGCATCCTTGTCGTCTCGCCAATCTTATGCTTCTACGACTATCGCTACCGCTTAGTGATAAAGTAAAGCATTACAGGGCGATTGCATTGCATACAATAAAGCGACAACCATATGGCTCCTGCCAGTTGCCGATAACTCGGTTACAAAACATGATCATCTCATACAATAAAATATAGCATCATGTCTTGACCATATCACATCACAACATGCCCTGCAAAAACAAGTTAGACGTCCTCTACTTTGTTGTTGCAAGTTTTACATGGCTGCTACGGGCTTAGCAAGAACCGTTTGTACCTACGCATCAAAACCACAACGATAGTTTGTCAAGTTGGTGCTGTTTTAACCTTCGCAAGGACCGGGCGTAGCCATACTCGGTTCAACTAAAGTGAGAGAGACAGACACCCGCCGGTCACCTTTAAGCAACTAGTGCTCGTGGCGGTGAAACCAGTCTCACGTAAGCGTACGCGTAATGTCGGTCCGGGCCGCTTCATCTCACAATACCGCTAAACCAAAGTATGACATGCTGGTAAGCAGTATGACTTATATCACCCACAACTCACTTGTGTTCTACTCGTGCATATGACATCTACGCATAAAACCAGGCTCGGATGCCACTATTGGGGAACGTAGTATTTTCAAAAATTTCCTATGCACACGCAAGATCATGGTGATGCATAGCAACGAGCAGGGAGAGTGTGTCCACGTACCCTCGTAGACCGAAAGCAGAAGCGTTAGAACAGCGCGGTTGATGTAGTCGTACGTCTTCACGGCCCGACCGATCAAGCACCGAAACTACGTCACCTCCGAGTTCTAGCACACGTTCAACTCGATGACGTCCCTCGAACTCCGATCCAGCCGAGTGTCAAGGGAGAGTTCCGTCAGCATGACGGCGTGGTGACGATCTTGATGTTCTACCGTCGCAGGGCTTCGCCTAAGCACCGCTACAATATTATCGAGGAGGACTATGGTGGAGGGGGGCACCGCACACGGCTAAGAGATACAAGGATCAATTGTTGTGCCTAGAGGTGCCCCCCTGCCCCCGTATATAAAGGATCAAGGGGGAGGTGGCGGCCGGCCAGTAGGAGGCGCGCCAAGGGGGGAGTCCTACTCCCACCGGGAGTAGGACTCCTCCTTCCCTTGTTGGAGTAGGAGAGAAGGAAAGAGGGGGAGAGGGGGAGAGGAGGAAGGAAAAGGGGGCTGCACCCATTGTCCAATTCGGACCAAAGGGGGGCTGCCCACCTCCTTCCTTTCTGCCTCTCTCCTCTACTCCCGCATGGCCCAATAAGGCCCATATACTCCCAGGCGAATTCCCGTAACTCTCCGGTACTCCGAAAAATAACCGAGTCACTCGGAACCTTTCCGAAGTCCGAATATAGTCATCCAATATATCGATCTTCACGTTTCGACCATTTCGAGACTCCTCGTCATGTCCTCGATCTCATCTGGGACTCCAAACTCCTTCGGTACATCAAAACACATAAACTCATAATATAACTGTCATCGAAACCTTAAGCGTGCCGACCCTACGGGTTCGAGAACTATGTAGACATGACCGAGACACGCCTCCGGTCAATAACCAATAGCAGAACTTGGATGCTCATATTGGCTCCCACATATTGTACGAAGATCTTTATAGGTCAGACCGCATAACAACATACGTTGTTCCCTTTGTCATCGGTATGTTACTTGCCCGAGATTCGATCGTCGGTATCTCAATACCTAGTTCAATCTCGTTACCGGCAAGTCTCTTTACTCGTTCCGTAATACATCATCCCTCAACTAAATCATTAGTTGCAATGCTTGCAAGGCTTAAGTGATGTGTATTACCGAGAGGGCCCAGAGATACCTCTCCGACAATCGGAGTAACAAATCATAATCTCAAAATATGCCAACCCAACATGTACCTTCGGAGACACCTGTAGAGCAGCTTTATAATCACCGAGTTACGTTCTGACATTTGGTAGCACACAAAGTGTTCCTCCGGTAAACGGGAGTTGCATAATCTCATAGTCATAGGAACATGTATAAGTCATGAAGAAAGCAATAGCAACATACTAAATGATCAAGTGCTAACCTAACGGAATGTGTCAAGTCAATCACATCATTCTCCTAATGATGTGATCCCATTAATCAAATGACAACTCATGTCTATGGTTAGGAAACTTAACCATCTTTGATTAACGAGCTAGTCAAGTAGAGGCATACTAGTGACACTATGTTTGTCTATGTATTCACACATGTATTATGTTTCCGGTTAATACAATTCTAGCATGAATAATAAACATTTATCATGAAATAAGGAAATAAATAATAATTTTATTATTGCCTCTAGGGCATATTTCCTTCAATATATAGCTGCAACACACCAGGTTGTAAGCGCAGTGCTCGTCGTCGAACGAGAGACGAACGGACATAAGTTCCCGCTTCAAAAGCCGGTATACTACGTATCCACCGTCCTCACTCCATGCAAGTCATGGTACCCACATTATCAATAGATAGCATACGCGGTCTTCATGGCATCCCAGAAACTACGACACTACTTTCAAGAGTGTTCAATCACGGTGGCCTCTGAAGTACCCCTCAATAATATAATAAATAACCAGAATGCAACAGGCCGGATTGCTAAATGGTCTATCGAGCTCCTCCCGTTCGACATAACATATAAACCACGACGAGCCATTAAGTCACAAGTACTAGCTGACTTCGTTGCCGAATGGACAGAAGCTGAACTCCCTAAAGAGTACGGCGCGTACTCCAATTGTATCATGCACTTTGACGGCTCTAAGATGCTGGCTGGTCTGAGGGTAGGCGTTGTCCTAACATCCCCACCGGAGATACAGTCCAATACATACTCCAAATACTATACACAGACTCCAACAATGCAGCCGAATACGAGGCTCTGTTGCACCGTCTTCGGATGGAAGTCTCCATGGGCATTCAACGCCTAGTAGTGCTTGGGGATTCGAACCTCGCAATATCTCAAATAAATGGAGACTTTGATGCCAAGGACCCAAAAATGGCGGCTTAACGCAATGCCATCCTCAAAATATCAGCTCGATTCGAGGGGTTCGAATTCCACCATGTGGTCCGGGAAAATAATTAAGAGGCAGATATCCTCGCCCGCATCGGCGCCAAGCGCGACCCTGTCCCAGCTAATATCTTCTTGGAAAGGTTGTTCAAGCCATCCGTGGTATGGGAAGGGGAGACCGGCAATACCAGTCAGGATCCGAACACAACCCCAGACCCCGAACACTTTGACGTAATCGGAGGCTCCGCCACCGAAATAACACCTTCGGCCCACGTGATCATGGTTGTCATCACCCCGTGGACTTAACCCTTCTTGGCCTACTTAAATAGGCAAGAACTCCCTGAGGACCAAAATAAGGCACGTTGCATTGTGCGAGGGTCTAAAGCGTACAAGGTCCACGAGGGAGAGCTTTATAAGAAAAGCATGACTGGACTGGTCCAAAGGTGCATCTCCGAAGAGGAAGGGTGGCAGCTCTTGGCCGAAATTCATGCCGGACTCGCGGCCACCACGCCGCAGCTCGGACATTCATAAGCAAGGCCTTCCGTACAGGTTTCTACTGGCCGACAGCCCGGGTAGACGCACAGGACCTTGTCCAACATCTCGTCGGTTGCCAGCTTTTTGCAAATCAAAGCCATATGCTACCTACCGCTCTCCAAACAATCCCCATAACTTAGCCCTTTTTGGTATGGGGGCTCGATATGGTTGGACTCCTTAAAGAGGAAGCCGTAAGAAGAAATACTTGTTGGTCATGGTGGATAAATTCACCAAATGGATAGAAGTCAAACCACTTAAAACGGTCGAGTCTGGAGCAGTGATAGACTTCATATCCGGGGTCGTACACCGTTACGGTGTCCCCCACAGCATCGTCACCGATAACGGCTCAAACTTCACAGCCGACGACGTGAAAACTTGGTGTGGCAAAATGGGCATTAAGCTCGATTATGCCTCCGTCTATCACCCCCTAACAAACGGTCAAGTCGAACGAGCAAATGGTCTTATTATGAGTGGCATTAAACCCAGACTAGTGCGATCCTTGAAGGAATCAGATACGCACTGGGTCAAGGAGCTCGACTCCGTACTATGGGGGCTGCGGACCACGCCAAATCGCACCACCGGATACACACCATTTTTTATGGTATACGGCGCAGAGGCAATACTACCCTGCGATATCATTCATGACTCACCGCGAGTGCGCATGTACGAAGAGAGAGAAGCCGAGCTGGATCAGCAGGACAGTTTAGATGCCCTGGAGGAGGAGCATGACGTTGCAAAAGCCCGTTCCGCATTCCATCAGCAGCAGACTCGATGGTATCAAAGCAGACAAGTATGGGACAAAACTTATAATGTTGGCGAACTCGTTCTACGCCTACCAGAGAAGAAAAAGGACAAGCTCAAGCCCAAGTGGGAGGGTCCCTTCAGCATTGATAAAGTTCTCACCGGAGGAGCGTACCGTCTGCATGATGCATCAGATAATCGACTCGAGCCGAGCCCATGGAACGCGGCCAGACTCCAAAGATTCTATGTCTAGTGCCGAACTCTGTGTTTGTCTCATTACCTCTGCCTTTTTTTAAAGTTATATCCTCTCTGTCTTTCTTTTTTTATATATAGCCTTAAAAGCTTCAAGTATGCTTTGACCGCACACTCCTGCCGTGCGATGCACGCTCAATATACATGGAGGCTTCTTATACAGAAGCTTAATATAATTATCTTCTAGGCTTTATGCCCACCACATATGCGTCATTCCTCCATATGTACCTTTTTTCACCATTATATGCATCGATATGACTTAAGTTTTGGCCAAGCTGGGTTGCCTGGCTCTTGTGTTTATGCCCTACATTCCCGTTAATTTGGCTAGGGCATAAGGGGAGCACCTCTGTGATTGTTACTGCCGGGTCAACTGGATGTGTACCTCAGACTGGGTGAAGCCGAAAGCTAGCATTCTTAAGGGAATATTCGATCGATGAACAAAAGATGTTTCTTACTTATTGCAATACATGCCTCCAGATGTTTCTATCCTACATCGCTTTTTGCAGTTCGGACATGCACATTAATGCATGCGTACCCAGGGAAAGGAACCCTTAACGGAACTATTATCCCTGGAACATGTTTCTTACTATCCATGTAATATAACATAGCTAGTTGGGTACTTGTCTGTTCAAGCACTTATGACCCCTGCGCCTCGTTTCCACGCGTGCCCCGGCTTTTACATAACTTAGCGGGTATTCAGATACACTCCGGACTATCGGGTCTAGAGGTTGAAGCGAAAAGGTCCGCCAAGACAAATGATTTACAATCCGGCTAGGGACAAAATATGTCCTTTGAAGTACAAAGTCACTTAGACTGACTAAATTCGTCTTCTATACCATCCAACAGGCTGTCTAGCCTACAATCCTGTTGGGAATACTTCGCGGCTAATGCTACCTGGTCATATACCAGACTAACGGGGATATCTTTCCCATCTGACCCTACAGGTCCGACCTCGGCCATGTGGTTCGGGTCAGCCTTGGTGTATCGTGTCTTCACCATGCCCAGGCTTCCCTTGCACCTTGTCGGCAGGCTGATATCTTCCATAACCGGAAGCGCCGCCGTGCTCCCTTGAGCATCTTGACAAGCTCACCCATGCCTCCTGGCAGGGAGGCGGATGACCACAAGGCCTGTGAAATACCGTGCATCACCTGCCAAACTTGTCCGTGCAGTTGTGAGAGATCTTGCAGAAGATCGCCTGCAGATCCGGGCATCTCTTCTTCGGGACGACCTGTCAGCATACCTACAAACATAATTCTATTAGCCCGTTTCTTCAACAAACTGTATAAAGGTTCGTTCGAGCACTTACTAAAAATGCCGCGTCGAAGCCTCTTATTCTCCTTCACGGAGTCATCAAGCTGGGCCCGAACATCTTTTAGTTCGACGCCCAGCCGGGTATTCGCATCCTGGAGATCATTTTTCTCCCGTGTAACCTTTGTAAGCACGCGCTCTCCAGCCTTTAGCTGACGTTGAGCATGTTGCTCATCCCCCGATACGATCTCCGGATTACCTCCGGGATTCTCTGCAGAATCTATTGTTAGATTTGCATGCATGCCAAATACTAACTGGTATATGTCAGTACATTCTTTTCGATCAAGACAAGTATTACCAGGCGAGGCCTTATTGGACTCCTCCATTCCGGCAACTGCGGCCCGTAGCTAGGCTTTGCACTCCTCCAGCTCTTTAGACAGCTGGGTATTCTTATCTGTAAGAACCTATGCATATAATTGATCCTTAAATCAGTTGTGCCTACTGTTTCAAGTCTCAGGGGTACTGATATACATACTTATCAGATTTTCTTACCCGAATATCCTTTACATACTGATCCGTAGCTCTGGCAAGGCCATCTTGAGCAGCTCGGATGTACGCGTCCCCTGAGATGAAGGCATTGAACGCCTCTTCAGAGAAATTAGGGCCGCCTAGTATGGCCCGTCGGCGCCTGTGATTCATGGCGCTCTCCACTTTGGAGTTTGTAGCGGATAATCTATCCGCATCCTCTGTAGGAGGACCGTCCGGCTTTGTCCCCTCATCGACCTCCGCCCTTGGGTCCGGCCTTGGAGTCCGGCTGGTGGAGGCGTGGCCAGAAGGCTACCCGATACAGTCCGGTGAGGGCTTTTTCTGCCAGGAAACCATGGACATTGTTATATTTTGAAAGACGATAATTATGTAGCAGATTTTTAATCATACCTCTGTGACGGCGTCTCGGTCCTGACTGCCTTCCTTGTAAGCCTACCCGGCTTTGGTGCCCCTTGTTGACGAGTCACCGCGAGTTCGGCACGGCGCCCCGATGGCCTTCCCTGTAAAACGCAATACATGTGCGGTGGCTAAGGCGCAAAGAGGGGATCCTTCCTGGAAGTTGGGACTCCGGTTTTACTTACATGTGATGCAGGGAGTAGACCAGGATAATCAGCTATGATGGCCACCAAGGCACCGTCACAACTTAACTGATAAAATGTCCTGTCAACGAGCTCCACAAATATGTCCGGATCTTCTTCAAGTCCGGGGTCGAGGGCCTGGTCGGGGTCCTCTTGCTGTGGAGACGGGCTGTGGACCTCCCTCATAGCTTTTCGTAGTTCCTGCTATGAATTGGCAAGGTAAATATTTGGGACGGAGAATGCGGGAAAGACTGGAATAAAAGATAGCAGCTCACCCAGCTTGGGGGGTTGTACATGGAGAATCCATCCCGTGGCTTAATACGGATGAACTCCTCTTCTTCTCCTTTGTACAAATCGGACAGTATTTTTGCTAGAGCGACAGCGGAGTCCGGACCTTTACGCCCGCAGCGGGTGGCGCCGTCTTCTCCATTGAAGTGCCACATGGGTTTCCCCCGATATTGAAGTGGCTGCACTCCCCGCATTATACATATTGACATAACCTCAATTATTGTCAGTCCTGATTTGGCCAACGTCTTTATCCTGTCCATCAGGAAAAGGACCTCTCTGTTATCTTCCTCCTAGGGGCTCCAGGGGTGCCAGCTATGGCGTTTCTTCAACGGGGTGTTTGCAAACTCAGGAAGGCCCAACTGAATAGGGTCCGGAAGGGGGACGTCCTCTATATAAAACCACTCTGAAGGACAGTCTTCGGATGTCTTCTTCATAGTACCGGACAGGTATCCGGTCCCAGCGATGCGCCATATTTTGGCTTCGCCCACTTGATATATTGACCCCTCCTGTGTGCGGGGTACGAGGCAGAATAGCCTCTTCCATAGCTCTAAATGAGCTTCCCAGCCCAGAAATAGCTTGCAGAAGGCGACATAGCCTACAATATGTAATATGGAGGCAGGAGTGAAGTTATGCAGTTGGAGGCTGTAGAACTCCAGGAGACCGCGGAGAAATGGATGGATTGGAAATCCGAGTCCCCTCAGCAAATAATGGACAAGGCATACCCGCTCCCCCTTGGATGGGTTGGGAAAACTCTCCGCTTGCTCCCCACCATGATAAGTGGCTAGTCCGGCTCGGACGGGGACCATGTACGCAGGCGGGAGAAACCCCTGGGTCTGCAACTCTACCAATCGGCTATGGGGGACAGAACACTTCTCCCAATCGCCTGGCTTAGTGCTACGGGAGCGAGAGGAGGAGCTGCGACGGCTGGCCATGATGGGATGGCTTCTTCCGGGTGCGCTCTGATGAATACTCACTAGGGGAGGATGGTGTGATTTGGATCTGAGGATTCCCATCTCTTTAAATAGACGATTTACTTACATGGTCAGGGTGGCAAATGTAAAAATGCCCCGACTTCTCGCATTCGCTCGACACGTGGAGATAGCCATTATTAAAGCACATAAGCCGAGGAGTGCAACATTAATGGGAAGCCGGACACTACTCGTTACAATACACTACTAGGGAAAAGCCTATAGATAGAATCTTACCAGCAGCGTGTGTTAGAGAACCGCGCTGCTGACAGGAAAATAGTAGTAGCGCGTCCACCGCGAACCGCGCTGCTGCTATAATTGCCATGACCTCGCCCCCCCGCTAGTTATAGCAGTAGCGCGCTTTATTGAACAGCGCTACTGCTATAAAAGTTAGCAGCATTGCACTTATGGGAAAACCGCTACTGCTAAGATCAGCCCACAAGTTTAGTCCCACCTCGCTCCGTGAACAGGGTGTTTACCACCTAAATATGTTATTTCTGAAACTACCACAACCAGTTGGTCTTCACTGAACACTATGTGTAAAATTTGTGGCCGCAATATGAGTCCTCTCCGGTTCCTACCGGATAGGACTCATATTGACAATTCAGATTGTACACAAAAAGATCATTGATGGCCAATGTATTTTTGCATTGATGCGTATTTTTTGTATAGTTACACTTAGCAGTAGCGGTTTATGTGCAACGTGCTACTGCTATTCTGATTATCTGTAGCGCATTTCGGCAAACGTGCTACAACTATCCCTACCTTATCCCACGCACACGACCGACGCCCTCACTCACACTCTCACTCTCGCCCCCCGTGCCGATAACCATCGTCGTGCATCGCCGCCGCCGCCGCCTTCGTCAGTCCGCCGCCGAGGTACTCCCCTCCTTCCGTCCCTCCTCCCTCCTCCTCGCACATCCTCCCTCCGCCTACGGCCGCCCTCCCTCCTCCGCCGCCGCCCTCCTCCCTCCGCCTGCGGCCGCCCTCTCCCTCCTCCACCGGCAGCCCTCCTCCCACCGCCCTCGACCTCGCCGCCCCTAGCTACCTCTCCATCACCCTCACCCCCTGCCACTAGTTAGTACTAGATTAGTAGTTGTAGATGTTAATTTAGGGTTCATAGATAGTACTAGATGTTAATTTAGTTAGTACTAAATTTTTAGTAGTAGTAGATGTTAATTTAGGGTTCATAACTAGTTTAGTAAGCAAATTAATAAACTAGTTGAAGTAGTTGAATTAATAGAACTAATGTATTTTTAGTAAGATAATTAATATAACTAGTTGAACTACTTTATTTTTAGAAAGAACTAGTTTTTTTCTATTTATAGTAAGTTTATATTTAGTAAGAACTAGTTGAATTAATAAAACTAGTTGAACATGTCATATTTGTTGTTATTTTTTAGTTTAAGCAATTATTCGGGATGTATTTGTGATAACTTGTATGGTCTCAGGTGACCACCGTCGTCCCCATCACCGACCCCCTCCGACATCCCCGCCGTCGTCCCCTTCACCGACCCCCTCCGACATCCCCGCCGTCGTCCCATTCACCGACCCCCTCCGACATCAAGGTGAGACCAGCCAAATATCCTTGTATATCTTGTGTTGTTGCTCAAATAGGATATGTGGTTGCCCAAGTGGCCCTTCATGTTCAGTTTACATCTCCAAGTGGCCTATATTTTGCCGGAGTGTTGATTAATTTCCGTTCCGGTAAATTTCAGGCGCTCGATATGTCCTTTTTTAGCAAAGGTCATGCCGGATTTTTTCGTGAATTCTGGCATGACTTGTGCTAGAATTATGAATGTAGGAAATGTCGTACTCGGACGACGACAGTCTCCCGGGGGAGTGTAGCTGGTGCCACGACGATCGAGGTATGTGCAACATGTTCGTTCGGCTGGACGAAGATCGGCGCTTCAGCATTAAGCTCGAGGAGACCTTCGATTGTGAAACGGTACGCAACAACGACAACTGTTTTTTTCGTAATTAAGCATGACTTCAAGTATTTCAACGTCTAATTTTCATATTTTACAATTCGAGTAGCTTATCCCATGCCATGCAAGACGCTATGTCTTGGAGAGGATGGGTTTTGAAGACCATGAAAATTTCGAAACAAAGAAAATACACCTAAGGACCCATCATGATATGGATTTTGAAGTAAATCTGTGCAATGCCCAGAGCGTAACCCATTTTGGTTGCGAAAACTGGGAAGCACTTTGCAAAATGTATGGTTTTTACGAGGGTATATTGTCACCATGGATCTTGGTGATCCTGACATCGAGCAAGACAATATGGACATTTGGGTCCTTGTTGATACGCTTCCGATTGTACCGCTATGTGAGTTTCTCAAACATAGTTATTAACTAATTTATAGTGTTTATTTCAAAATAGATGATAGCTTATTTCCATTGACAGCTTATTTTGATTCTTCAAAGACTGTGCGGAAGATGGTAGATAAAACCCACTACACCGATGGCACCGAGTTAACGTATAAGGAGAAAAATCATCTGATCCCATTTTGTACTCTTCTTGAGAATTACAATAAATATTATCGAACTCCTCCAAATTATGGTGAATACGTGCCACTAGTGCATGTGTTGAACCACGGTAACTTCTCTGGAGATACCCTGGTAAGATTTTTTACTATTACGACATCCATGCATCTTTTGCATACTTCTAAAACTAGTACATCACTGCTAACTACGAAGTTATTATTATGTTTTTCAACAGAAACCCCCGATGGATTGTGTGCCTCATTTGATGTCTCTGCATGGTCGCCTCTTAGTTCTGAACATACTGCCAGGTAAATCTACGGAGCTCACCTGTGCATATCGGATTTCTAAAACCCGTGAAAACATGTTCATCAAAGAATGGAAGAAATGTATGGACATTCGCAAGGAGGTTCTTGGAAGTAACATTCAGCGAAAGGCAAGAATTGGAGACAGGCTAATCTCCATTCTCCATAATGGAGAGTCATGAGCTATCTTGTTTTTTTGCTATTTTACCTTAGAAAATGTAGTAGGTCTTAATCGAATGTAATAGGTCCTATGAGGTACAATATGTTTATTATGTGGTAATGTGTTAGAGTTGATAATGATGATCTTGAGGAGGTGTTATGTGATGTCAATGATCAAAATGATGATCTTGAGGAGGTGTTATATCACAATGATGTATTATGATGATAAGTTGTTAATGATATGATGATGATGATGATATTATTATATCATTGGGTGAAAGAACCGCGGATTAGTTTCAAGTGGATGGACATCCACTTGAAACTAATCCGCGGTTCTTTCCCCCCGTGATGTAATAACTCATTATGATGAGTTAAACAATCTCTAAATTCCTATTGTATGAAAACTTGTGTAAAGGTGTATGAATACAACATGAAATAAAAAAGAAACAAAATACTAAATAATAGTAGTAGCGCGGGAAAGGAGAAGCGCTACTACTAATTACCAGTAGCGCGGTTTTGAAGAAGCGCTACTACTAAGTCAATTTATCAGTAGCGTGGGTCCAGGCGCGCTATTGCTAAGCATTAGCTGTAGCGCCTTATCAGTAGCGCTCCTGCCCGCACTACTGATAGGCCTAAAACCCGCGCTACTGCTAGGCTTTTCCCTAGTAGTGATAGGTACTCAGGGATTTTGGAAGAAGAACCCGCCTTGCAATGCCGAAGACAATCTGTGTGTCGGACTCATTGTCATTGAAGCCTGGTTCGAGGGCTACTGAGGGAGTCCTGGATTAGGGGGTCCTCGGACAGCTGGACTATATACTTTGGCCGGACTGTTGGACTATGAAGATACAAGATTGAAGACTTCGTTCCGTGTTCGGATGGGACTCTCCTTTGCGTAGAAGTCAAGCTTGGCTATTCGGATATGTAGATCTCCTTCTCTGTAACCGACTCTGTGTAACCCTATCCCCCTCCATGTCTATATAAACCGGAGAGTTTAGTCCGTAGGACAATAACAATCATAATCATAGGCTAGCTTCTAGGGTTTAGCCTCTACGATCTCGTGGTAGATCAACTCTTGTAATACTCATATCATCAAGATCAATCAAGCAGGAAGTAGGGTATTACCTCCATCGAGAGGGCCCGAACCTGGGTAAACATCGTGTCCCCCGCCTCCTGTTACCATTAGCCTTAGACGCACAGTTCGGGACCCCCTACCCGAGATCCGCCGGTTTTGACACCAACACCGAATGCTTGCACTGAGGGCTTCGTAGAATAGTCGGGATTTGAGCCAAGAGTAATCTAGGTTTCCCATGTTGCAGTAGGATCTGGAGTCTAGGTTGATGGTGTCCTTGGTCAGCCAGAGTGGACGCCATTGCCGGGAGATGGCGGATGTGCGGGCAGCGTCCCTTGGCGGGAGGAAGGAGAGAATGGAGACGAGGAGGTCATCGGTGAGTCTGGAGAGATTGGATCCAGGAGGAAGAAGGGGAAGGGACTTATATTCCTATTTCTTACATGTATGAATCATGATTTTTTTTGGGTTAACTATCCTTTTGCCCTCAGTGGTGTTCATGTGCTCAGTTTTTCCCTCAGATGCGAATTGTGCTCAGTTTTGCCCGTAGTCCATGCACAACTACTATGACGAGGCCAAACGGCTAGATTTGAGTCCATTCCGTCCGCCGGCGTTAGTGGTTGTGGGTCCGGAGCTTACATGTGGGACCGCATGGACGTGGGTCCGGAGCTGACATGTGGGCCCGTGCAACAAAATCCCCAAAATCTCCAGTGGTGTCTGTGTCAATGCCCACTCTGCCCATCCACCGGCTGGCTGTCCTGTGCCGCCACCGCCGCCACCTGCGTCATAGCCAACACCTGCCCCGCCACCAGCTGCACGGCCTGCTCCGCCACTACCGTCCTACGCCGACGCTCCACTACAACGCCCGCCACCTTCCTGCGACGCCACTGGTGGGGCACCCGCCACCTGCTCGACCCGCGACGCGGCCTCCTTCCGTGCGCCCGGCCGGAGCGCTCAAAGGTGGGGGGCTGCTAGAGTTGTTTGAACTAGGAGGACGAACCCTAGGGTGAAATGGCGAGCAGCGGTGACCCCGGAGTATTTGGTGAAGTAGGCATCAGGCCGGAGATCCGCCGCGTCCACGACTAGGTTCCCGAGGGGTAAGTCATGCCTCTTGTTTAGATTGAGCTTAGTTATGCATTTGAATAGTCAATTCAAGTAGGTTTGCCAAATTAGTGTGCTGATTGTGTCTCGTTTTTTCGTCGGTTAGGATGGAGTTGCACTTTGCTATCTTGGTGCACATTAGAAGGGACCGGTACATGTTCGATGCAAAGGATAAGAAGAAATACCAAGGAGGGTTCGATTATCGGTTGCCAATGGCTAGTAATTGGAGTTTCAGACAATTTGGGGAGGTAATTTGTAGCCAATACCCTTGGGGTTTGCTTGATGAAATGGTATACAAATACTATGATCGGGAAAATAAATGGGTGACAATTAGTAATGATGAAGAGCTGGCTACCATGTTTGTTAGGCATAAAGAGAAAGATAATTTTCATGTGAGGCTGCAAGCTGATGTGCTTGAGCAGGCATTTGGACCAAGGATGACGGGTGCAATATCTCAGGGAGAACAAAGTCGTCGTAATGGCATCTTTAGCCAGAACAGTTCAGTTGGTGCACGACGACGTGGTGGCTCGACAAGTGTAGGCAACGACAGTACGGTCCCCCTTGAAGTGGAGCCTGATGACTACAATTCTGGGGTTGATGAAGAGAAGCTATATTCTGATGTTATTCGGAATTTACGATGGGCACCTCGGGCTGAAAACCAAGATGAGGCTCACAATGCAGTCCGTGTGGATGATGACGCGGTGGGTGAGAACGAAGACCTTGCAGCTGCTGAATGGGACCCTTTGAACCCTCATATGGAAGAAGGTATAGTTTTTGCGTCCATGAATGAGTGTAGAAATGCACTTGTGACATACTGCATCAAGATAGAACGTACTTTCAAAGTTGACAAGAGCGATCAAGTACGTTACAGAGTGCACTGTACGACTGAGGGTTGTCCATGGAGGCTGCTCGCATCTAAAATGTGAAATAACACTAATGTTCAGGTCAAAGTGAACCCTTTTAAGCACACATGCCAGGAATCAACCCTTAGGAAGGATACAATCGGTAGAGCCAAGTCAAGATGGGTGGCAGAAGAAGAAAAGAAGTGGGTGAAATAAAACCAGCAAGTGGGTCCAAAGGAATTGCAGAAGAACATCAAAGATAAGTTCAAGATAGATTTACCATACATGAGGTTGTTCAATGGTAAACAACATGCTATGGATTCTATTTATGGTAACTGGCAGGAAAGTTTTCAATTGTTGTGTTCATTCAAAGGTGAAGTGGAGAGGACAAGCCCAGTTAGTATTGTAGATATTGATCACCACACCGTGGAGCACACATTCAGGGGAGTGACAAAGACCAAGGTATGCTTTAGGAGGGTTTTTGTCTACTTTGAGGCTTATCGCTGGGGGTTTTTAGCAGGCTGCAGGCCTTATTTGGCTATTGATGCCATTTTTCTCACAGGGAGGTTTAAAGGACAGTTAGTAGCAGCTTGTGTAGTTGATGCACACAATTTTGTATTTCTAGTTGCCTACGGTGTGCTGGAGACAGAGTCTGAGGAGAGCTGGACTTGGTTTTTGCATAATCTGCGCCGGGCTATTGCACATCCCAATGGGTCGGTCATTCATATAGATGCCTGCAAAGGTTTAGAAGTGGCCGTGGACAATGTGTTCCCTGCAGTAGAGCATAGGGAATGCATGCGTCACCTTGCTGCAAATTTCATGAAGAAATTCAAAGGAAAGGTGTATACCGACAATTTCTGGCCAGCATCTTTGACTTGCAGTGTGAAGAAGCACAACTACCACTTGAGGGAGTTATACATGAAACCCAAAGTGAAAGAATACTTGGAAACACACCACTCCAAGTTATGGGCCAGAAGCCAATTCAGTGAACTGAGCAAAGTTGACTATGTGCACAATAATCTATCAGAGTCTTTCAACTCAATGATCCAGAAAATAAAGGGTCATTATGTGGTGGTTTTGCTTGACATAAGGATAGAATACATGCAGAAATTTCATTATCGTGCAGGAATAGCCGAGGTAAAATTCATGGGCCACATTATCATCCCTGCCGTGATGAATGAACTAAAGCAGAAAACAACAGGCTTGGAAATGAACATGACTCTTTGCTCGGGTACCAAAGCAGAGATATCATATTTGGATAAAGAGAAGAGGGAATGGAGATATCCAGTGGATTTAGAAGCTAGAACTTGCAGTTGTAGGCAATGGCAGATAACTGGGTTGCCATGTATTCATGCCTTGTTTTTCATCACTTCTCTCCCTCGTCCAGCAGGGAACATACAGCAGTATGTGCATGATTACTACTCTATTGCAAGGTTCAAAGACACATATGCTTATGCCTTGCCTGCTATGGAGGGAAAACAACAATGGGACATGGTGGACCCTGGATTCAAGCTTTGCACTCCAGTTCTGAAGAGAGCGGCAGGTAGACTAAGGAAGATTCAAATCATACCTCGCAGCAAAGGAGCTGGACTTGGAGAGAGGAAGCGTAAGTGCACAAGGTGTGGTGGGTCTGGTCATTTCGGTAAGTATTGTGATAACACAATAGATCCAGCGTTCGGAGAGAGTTTCGATGAAGGCTTCGATGAAAATGTTGGTTAGCAGCCGGTTGCCTCAACAGATGATGAAAATGATGGTCAACAGCCGGTTGCATCAGATGAGGATTTTGTCGAGGTTCCAAATGATGATGGTCAATAGCCGCATGATTTTGACGATGATCCAAAATATCCTCCAAATAATGATTCAAGTGAGGCTCCAAATGGTGATCATGGTGATTCAAGTGAGGCTCCAAATGGGGATCATGGTGATCCAAGTGAGGCTCCAAATGATGATCCAAGTGAGGCTCCAAATGGTGACCAACCATATGTTGTTGTGAGTTCTGCTAGGTATGTAAATCTTGCAAGGGTCAAATACTACTGTACATTTATCACTTGACATGATCTCATTACCATTTATGTTTTGCACAGCTCTATGATAGGTTTGAAGAAGACGCGCAAGGTACGGACAACCAAGAGGAGAAGAGAAGAAGCAATGAGCACAAGGTGCACGAGGAGCAAAGTTATGGCAAGAAGCTGAAGGAACAGACAGAAGCCCCAATGCTATTTATGAATAATTATGAAACATTATGAATAATGTTGTATTTCTGTTGGATGATGTTGGATCTATGTTAGAACTATGTTTGACATGATGTTTAAATCTGTTGGATGATGTTTGAATGAGCACATGGTTTTTCCTTTTTTTGATTTTTTTTAATTTTGTTTTGGTCATTTGAATTCTAGCCAAACCTAACTTTGACAAAGATTTAAACAAGTCTAAAACATCAAAATGAAAAACTAAGCTTGGATCCTTCTTAGTCAATCCAAAATGAAGATGTGGTGAGGTTTTTAAAATTTTCATGAAAAATGTTCTAAAAAGAGGGGTCCAAAGGTAGGGTAAACGACCTCATTTCTGAGCAAGGTTTTTTTACCTTGTCTAAATCAGCCAAATAACTTTCCTACACATATATTCTATATATACAGAATATGTGCATTGGTTTTTCCATTTTTTTATTTTTTTATTTGTTTTGCTCATTTGAATTCTGGTCAAACTTAACTTTAACCAAGATTTAAACATGTCTAAAGCATCAAAATTAAAAACTAAGCCTGGATCCTTCTTAGTCACTCCAAAATGAAGATATGGTGAGTTTTTTGAAATTTTCATGTTGCTACGTCTCGAGCTTGCGTTAGTTTTCCTTGAAGATGAAAGGGTGATGCAGCAATAGTAGCGTAAGTATTTCCCTCAGTTTTTGAGAACCAAGGTATCAATCCAGTAGGAGGCTCCTCAAAAGTCCCATGCACCTGCAAAACAAACAAGAACTCGCAACCAACGCAATAAAGGGGTTGTCAATCCCTTCACGGCCACTTGCGAAAGTGAGATCTGATAGAGATAGTATGATAAGATAAATATATTTTTGGTATTTTATAATATAGATTGGAAAAGTAAAGATGCAAATAAAAGTAGATTGAAAACTTATATGATAAAAGATAGACCCGGGGGCCATAGGTTTCACTAGTGGCTTCTCTCAAGATAGCATAAGTATTATGGTGGGTGAACAAATTACTGTCGAGCAATTGATAGAAAAGCGAATAATTATGAGATTATCTAAGCATGATCATGTATATAGGCATCACGTACGTGACAAGTAGACCAACTCCTGCCTGCATCTACTACTATTACTCCACACATCGACCTCTATACAACAGGCATCTAGAGTATTAAGTTCATAAAGAAAAGAGTAACGCATTAAGGAAGATGACATGATGTAGAGGGATAAACTCATGCAATATGATATAAACCCCATCTTTTTATCCTCGATGGCAACAATACAATACGTCCTTGCTGCCCCTGCTGTCACTGGGAAAGGACACCGCAAGATTGAACCCAAAGCTAAGCACTTCTCCCATTGGAAGAAAGATCAATCTAGTAGGCCAAACCAAACTGATAATTCGAAGAGACTTGCAAAGATAACGTAATCACACATAAAAGAATTGAGAGGAGATTCAAATATTTCTCATAGATAAACTTGATCATGAACCCACAATACATCGGATCTCGACAAACACACCACAAAAAGAGTTACATCGAATAGATCTCCAAGAAGATTGAGGAGAACTTTGTATTGAGATTCAAAGAGAGAGAAGAAGACATCTAGCTAATAACTATGGACCCGAAGGTCTATGGTAAACTACTCACAACTCATCGGAGAGGCTATGGTGTTGATGTAGAAGCCCTTCATGGTTGATTCCCCCTTCGGCGGAGCGCCGACGAAGGATCCAAGATGGGATCTCGCGGATACAAAAGGTTACGATGGTGGAAATAGATTTTCATGGTTGCTCCTAATGTTTTTGGGTACATCGGTATATATATAGGAGGAAGAAGTAGGTCGGTGGATGCCCGAGGAGCCCACGAGATAGGGGGCGCACCCAGTAGGGGGGGGTGCCCTCCACCCTCGTGGCCTCCTCGATTGTTTATTGACTTGCACTCCAAGTCCTCTGGATCACGTTTGTTCCAAAAAGATCGCTCCCGAAGGTTTCATTCCATTTGGCCTTCGTTTGGTATTCCTTTTCTTCAAAACACTGAAATAGGCAAAAAAACACAATACACGCTGGGCCTCCGGTTAGTAGGTTAGTCCCAAAAAATGATATAAAAGTGTATAATAAAGCCCATAAACATCCAAAAAGGGTAATATAATAGCATGGACCAATCAAAAATTATAGATACGTTGGAGACGTATCAAGCATCCCCAAGCTTAATTCCTGCTCGTCCTCGAGTAGGTAAATGATAAAAACAGAATTTTTGATGTGGAATGCTACCTAGCATAATTCTCAATGTAATTTTCTTTATTGCGGCATGATTGTTCAGATCCAAATGATTCAAGATAAAAGCTTATAAAACATAAAAATAGTAAAACTTCGAAGCATACTAACAGATAATCATGTCCTATCAAAATAGCATAGCCAAAGAAAGCTTATCCCTACAAAATCATATAGTTAGGCCATGCTTCATTTTCATTACACAAAATACTCCCATCATGAATGCTACCTCTTGAGCATTGCGTTGGATTTCCCCGAAGAGGAGAGGATGATGCAGTAAAGTAGCGTAAGTATTTCCCTCAGTTTTTGAGAACCAAGGTATCAATCCAGTAGGAGACCACACACAAGTCCCTCATACCTATACAAAACGATAGCTACTCGCAACCAACGCGATTAGGGGTTGTCAATCCCTTCACGGTCACTTACGAGTGTGAGATCTGATAGAGATGATAAATAATATCTTTGGTATTTTTGATAGATAGATGCAAAGTGAAAAGTAAAAGGCAAAGTAAAAACAAAGCAAGTAAATAAAGTGATAGAGATTGATATGATGAGAATAGACCCTGGGGCCATAGGTTTCACTAGTGGCTTCTCTCAAGAGCATAAATATTCTACGGTGGGTGAACAAATTACTGTTGAGCAATTGATAGAATTGGCCATAGTTATGAGTATATCTAGGCAATGATCATGTATATAGGCATCACGTCCAAGACAAGTAGATCGAAACAATTCTGCATCTACTACTATTACTCCACTCATCGACCGCTATCCAGCATGCATCTAGAGTATTAAGTTAAAAACAGAGTAATGCCTTAAGCAAGATGACATGATGTAGAGGGATAAATTCATGCAATATGATAAAAACCCATCCTGTTATCCTCGATGGCAACAACACAATACGTGCCTTGCAACCCTTTCTGTCACTGGGTAAGGACACCACAAGATTGAACCCAAAGCTAAGCACTTCTCCCATTGCAAGAACTACCAATCTAGTTGGCCAAACCAAACCGATAATTCGAAGAGACTTGCAAAGATAACTCAATCATACATAAAAGAATTCAGAGAAGATTCAAATATTTTCCATAGATAATACTGGATCATAAACCAACAATTCATCGGTCTCAACAAACACACCGCAAAAAGAAGATTACATCGAATAGTTCTCCACAAGAGAGGGGGAGAACATTGTATTGAGATCCAAAAAGAGAGAAGAAGCCATCTAGCTACTAGCTATGGACCCGAAGGTCTGAAGTAAACTACTCACACTTCATCGGAGGGGCTATGGTGTTGATGTGGAAGCCCTCTGTGGTAGATGCCCCCTCTGGCAGAGCTCCGGAATAGGCCCCAAGATGGGATCTCGTGGATACAAAAAGTTGCGGTGGTGGAATTAGGTTTTTGGCTCCCCTTCTGATCTGTCGGGGGTACGTAGGCATATATGGGAGGAAGGAGTATGTCGGTGGAGCAGTAGGGGCCCACGAGGTAGGGGGGCGCGCCCAGGGGGGGCGCCCTCCAGCCTCGTGACCGCCTCTGGAACTTCTTGGAGTAGGGTCCAAGTCTCCTGGATCACGTTCGGTGAGAAAATCACGTTCCCGAAGGCCTTTCCTTTGGGCCTTTCCTTTTTTTCTTTTGGCCTTTCTTATTTTTTTTCTTTGGGCAATGCTCTAATAATGATGATCATCACACTTCTATTGATTTCAACATAAGGATTATAACTCGAAACTTAGAACAAGATATGACTCCATATGAATGCCTCCGGCGGTGTACTGGGATGGTGCAATGAATCAAGAGTGATATGTATGAAAAATAATGCATGGTGGCTTTGCCACAAATACGATGTCAACTACATGATCATGCAATGGCAATATGACAAAAGTAATGTATGTCATGATGATGATGGTGGAAGTTGCATGGCAATATATCTCGGAATGCCTATGGAAATGCCATGATAGGTAGGTATGGTGGATGTTTTGAGGAAGATATAAGGAGGTTTCTGTGTGATATAGCGTATCGTATCACGGGGTTTGGATGCACCGGCGAAGTTTGCACCAACTCTCAAGGTGAGAAAGGCCAATGCATGGTACCGAAGAGGCTAGCAAAGGCGGAAAGGTGAGAGTGCGTATAATCCATGGACTCAACATTAGTCAAAAGAACTCATATACTTATTGCAAAAATTTAGAAGTCATCAGAAATCAAGTACTACGCGCATGCTCCTAGGGGATAGATTGGTAGGAGAAGACCATCGCTCGTCCCCGACCGCCACTCATAAGGATGCACAAGCCAGGTACACTTCATGTTTCAAATTTGTTACACAACTTTAACCATACGTGCATGCTACAGGACTTGCAAACTTAAACACAAGCATTTCTCAAATTCATAATCACCCAACTAGCATGAATTTTATATTATCACCTCCATATCTCAAAACAATTATCAAGCATCAAACTTATCTTAGTATTCAATTCACTCAAAAGAAAGTTTCACATATCTTGAATACCAAGTATATTAACATTAAGCAAATTACCATGCTATTAACGACTCTCAAAATAATCTAAGTGAAGCATGAGAGATCAATAGTCTCTTTAAAACAAATCCACCACCGTGCTCTAAAAGATATAAGTGAAGCACTAGAGCAAAAATTATCACGCTCAAAAGATATAAGTGAAGCACTATGAGCAAAACTATCAAGCTCAAAAGATATAAGTGAAGCACATAGAGTATTATAACAAATTCCAATTCATGTATGGCTCTCTCAAAAGGTGTGTACAGCAAGGATGATTGTGGTAGACTAACAAGCAAAGACACAAATAATACAAGACGCTCCAAGCAAAACACATAACATGTGGTGAATAAAAATATAGCTCCAAGTAAATTACCGATGGAAGTGGACGAAAGAGGGGATGCCTTCCGGGCATCCCCAAGCTTTGATTTTTTGGTGTCCTTGGATTATATTGGGGGTGCCATGGGCATCCCAAATCTTAGGCTCTTGCCACTCCTTGTTCCATAATTCATCAAAAGAATTCACCCAAAACTTGAAAACTTCACAACACAAAACTCAACAGAAATCTTGTGAGCTCCGTTAGAGAAAGAAAACAAAAGACTACTTCAAGGTACTGTAATGAACTCATTCTTTATTTATATTGGTGTTAAACCTACTGTATTCCAACTTCTCTATGGATTATAAACTATTTTACTAGCCATAGATTGATCAAAATAAGCAAACAACACATTTAAAACAGAATCTGTCAAAAATAGAACAGTCTGTAGCAATCTGTAAGTAACGCAAACTTCTGGAACTCTAAAAATTCTAACAAAATAGGAAGTCCTGGAAAATTTATCTATTGAACAGAAGCAAAAAGAATCAACGCAAAATCAGGTTCCTGTGATTTAACAAAATTATATTCGTGCGCGCAAAGTTTCTGTTTTTAAGCAGAATCAAATCAACTATCATCGTAGGTTATCCTATTGGCTCTACTTGGCACAAACACTAATTAAAAGACAAAACTACATCCAAACAGAGGCTAGATGGATTATTTATTCCTAAACAGAAGAAAAAACAAAAAAACACAAAATAAAATTGGGTTGCCTCCCAACAAGCGCTATCGTTTAACGCCCCTAGCTAGGCATAAAAGCAAGGATAGATCTAGGTATTGCCATCTTTGGTAGGCAATCCATAAGTGGCTCTCATGATAGATTCATATGGTAATTTTATTTTCTTTCTAAGGAAGTGTTCCATGCCCTTCTTTAAGGAAATTGGAATCTAATATTCCCTTCCTTCATATCAATAAATGCACCAAACGTTCTAAGGAAAAGTCTACCAAGAATAATAGGACATGAAGGATTGCAATCTATATCAAGAACGATAAAATCTACGGGCACATAATTCCTATTTGCAACAATAAGAACATCATTAATTCTTCCCATAGGCTTTTTAATAGTGGAATCCGCAAGATGGAAGTTTAGAGACCAATCATCAAAGTCATGGAAATCTAGCAAATCACACAAGGTTTTGGGAATAGTAGAAACACTAGCACCCAAATCACACAAAGCATGAAACTCATAATCTTTAATTTTAATTTTAATAGTAGGTTCCCACTCATCATAGAGTTTTCTAGGGATAGAAACTTTCAATTCAAGTTTTTCTTCATAAGATTGCATCAAGGCATCAACAATGTGTTCGGTAAAAGGCCTTATTTTGACTATACGCATGAGGAGAAGCTAGCACGGATTGCAACAAGGAAATACAACCAATCAAAGAGAAAATTTCATAATTAAATTCCTTGAGATCCAAAATAGTGGGTTTAGCAACATCTAGGTTTTTATTTCTTTCAATCCCACTTTCATCAATTTCATGATCAAGATCTAGAAACTCCGAATTCTTAGAACGCCTTCTAGGTAAAGGAAGATCATATTCAGTTTCATCAAGATTCATATTGCAAACAAAGATTTAATGGGGGACACATCAATAACTTTTAGATCTTCATCTTGGTTTTCATAGGTATTCGGTTTAGCGACCATCTTATTGACTAAGGTAACTTGCATATCCGAAATTTCAGCGGTCATTTTTTTTAAGACCAGCAATTTGGGCCCTTATACCATCAAATTCTTTAGACATATCATCTAGTTCTTTATTCATATAACTCATAAAACTTTTTTGTTCATTAAGCTCGTTTCTAAAGAAATTATTGTGCTCAAACTACAAAACCATCAACTTTCTGACATTGCTTTCGATATCCTCTAGCCTTTTAAGGTGAAGGTCACCAAATCTAGGTAGAGCCATTGCGACAAACAAGTAAACTAGCACACGAGAAAACAGAAAGGCAACGGGAAAAAGGCAAACGGGAAAGAGAGGAGGAGATTGGGAAAGAGAGGGCAAATAAAACGGCAAGGGTGAAGTGGGGGAGAGGAAAATGAGAGGCAAATAATGTAATGCGAGAGATAGGGATTGTGATGGGTACTTGGTATTGATGACTTGCTTGCGTGAGCCTCCCCGGCAACGGCGCCAGAAATTCTTCTTGCTACCTCTTGAGCACTGCGTTGGATTTCCCCGAATAGGAGAGGATGATGCAGTAAAGTAGCGTAAGTATTTCCCTCAGTTTTTGAGAACCAAGGTATCAATCCACTAGGAGACCACACACAAGTCCCTGGTACCTACACAAAACGATAGCTACTCGCAACCAATGCGATTAGGGGTTGTCAATCCCTTCAGGTCACTTACGAGGGTGAGATCTGATAGAGATGATAAATAATATTTTTGGTATTTTTGATAGATAGATGCAAAGTGAAAATTAAAAGGCAAAGTAAAAACAAAGCAAGTAAATAAAGTGATAGAGATTGATATGATGAGAATAGACCCTGGGGCCATAGGTTTCACTACTGGCTTCTCTCAAGAGCATAAATATTCTACGGTGGGTGAACAAATTACTGTTGAGCAATTGATAGAATTGAGCATAGTTATGAGTATATCTAGGCAATGATCATGTATATAGGCATCACTTCCAAGACAAGTAGATCGAAACAATTCTGCATCTACTACTATTACTCCACTCATCGACCGCTATCCAACATGCATCTAGAGTATTAAGTTAAAAACAGAGTAACGCCTTAAGCAAGATGACATGATGTAGAGGGATAAATTCATGCAATATGATAAAAACCCATCCTGTTATCCTCGATGGCAACAATACAATACGTGCCTTGCAACCCTTTCTGTCACTGGGTAAGGACACCACAAGATTGAACCCAAAGCTAAGCACTTCTCCCATTGCAAGAACTACCAATCTAGTTGGCCAAACCAAACCGATAATTCGAAGAGACTTGCAAAGATAACTCAATCATACATAAAAGAATTCAGAGAAGATTCAAATATTTTCCATAGATAATACTGGATCATAAACCAACAATTCATCGGTATCAACAAACACACCGCAAAAAGAAGATTACATTGAATAGTTCTCCACAAGAGAGGGGGAGAACATTGTATTGAGATCCAAAAAGAGAGAAGAAGCCATCTAGCTACTAGCTATGGACCCGAAGGTCTGAAGTAAACTACTCACACTTCATCGGAGGGGCTATGGTGTTGATGTAGAAGCCCTCTGTGGTAGATGCCACCTCTGGCAGAGCTCCGGAATAGGCCCCAAGATGGGATCTCGTGGATACAGAAAGTTGCGGTGGTGGAATTAGGTTTTTGGCTCCCCTTCTGATCTGTCGGGGGTACGTAGGCATATATGGGAGGAAGGAGTATGTCGGTGGAGCAGTAGGGGCCCACGAGGTAGGTGTCACACCCTAGCTAGTCATGCATTAGAGTGTTGCATCATGTTTACTCTTTCATTAGAAACTTGAAATGGGGATCTGTGAAACCCTCAGAATCATTTTGAAAATGACCCAAATAAAAATTTCTCCAAAAGGGTCCAAGAAAATGCTCATGTTGATCTCTGAAAATATTGGACAGAGATAAAAATCAAACCAATATTTTTAGTGGCTCATGGACATTTATTTTGGGCATTTGGAATTAATGCATAAATATTTGCTTTGGAAATATATTTCTATATATATTAATATATGTCCAAATATTATGCCAATTATAAAGGAGCTCTGGAATAATATATCTAGCCCTTGAAAAATTTGGCATAAGTTAAATAAATAATTTAATATATTATTTAAATCAAAACAAATGTCAGAAATTAGAAAACGGAAAAAAAATAAAAGGGAGAAGCTTACCTGGGCTCCTCCACTGTGCAGCCCATCCAGCTGGCCGGCCCAGCCAGCAGGCGGCCCAGCCCATCTCCCTCCTCTCTCGTCTTCGTCCCGACAGAGGGAGGGGAGTGTGGCCGGCGCGCGCGCGCGCCACCGCGCCACGCCACCTCTCTCCCTGCCTGCCTGCCCTTCCCTCCTCGCCTCGATGCCCTGGACGACGCCACGCCTCCCCCCCTGCTCTCTATCACTCGCCCTCGGCTCTTCCCTCCTCTCCCTCGCTCTCTCTCTCACGGCCGAACACCACCGTCGCCGCCGTTCGCCTTAGCAGCCGTCTCCGGCCACCCCTCGCTCCCCCGACTAGCTCAGAAGCTCCGCCACAACCCCCTCTTCCTCCCCACCGCTCCACGGGCCTCCGGAAGCCCTGCATCGCCGCCACGTCGCCGTTCCCCTCTTCGGGCTCCGACCATCATCGCCGTCGAATTCGCCGTCTCCAGCGCGTCCCCGAGCCCGCTTCGACGCCCACTGCAACCGCGGTGAGCTACGCCACCGTTTCCCCCTCTTCTCCCCCTCGTTCCCTCACCGTAGCCTCCTCCCCACCACGGCCGAACCTCCGCCGTCGCCGAGCTCGCCGTCGACGCAGCTCCGGTGACCATTTGGTCACCCCGGCGAGTCCAACGAGTTCGTAAGGCTCCATAGAGCATCCCTAGCGCCTCGCTTCGCTCGCCTTCGAGCTCCAACCCCGTTTCCGTGCACGACCGAACTCCGGCGGCCGCAGCCGAGCTCGCCGCCGTCGACTCCGGCCACCTCAGGCCCGGCCACCACCACCGTTCGACGCGCGGGAGCAAGGGCTCTCCAACGAGCCCAAGCACAGCCTCGCCCGTGCCCTGTAGCGCGATCCCGCATCACGCCGCCGTCTCGGACCTCGCCGGCGTCATGTCGCCGGTGGGGTTTGACTTGTCCGACCTGGGGTTTGACCCCCCCAGGGTCACTGACGCGTGGGCCCCGTCGGCCAGGTGGACATCATTAGCGCTAACCACTGTTAGTTAACCCCCTGACACTGACCAGTGGGCCCTAGCGCCACTAATTAGTAATTAGGATTAATTTAACCCTGTTTAACCCCCCTGTCACTGACGTGTGGACCCCACACGTCAGGTTTGACCTCAGCCAGCCGCAGTTGACCACTGACGTCATGCTGACGTCATGCTGGCGCAATAATTATATTTCTGGATTTAAATTAAATCAGGAAATTCCAGAATATTATTTAAACTTCAAAAATTCATAACTTTTATTCTGTAACTCCAAATTGGACAAATTATATATGAAAAATGATCAGAAAAATCCAATCTATCCATCTGTACTATTTTCATGCATGATCAAACAAGTTAAATTGATGTTTCAAGCAGAACAAGGAAAAGCACTTTAAAAGGCCATATTTGAATTTGAAATTTGAATCCTTGATTCAAATTTGTTCAAACCCTTCTGGTTTTAGTTGCATTAGCCCAGCACACTCATATTGCCATGTTTCATGCATGCATCATATTGTTGCACATTGTTTGGTGATGTTGTGTATCGATGTCCTTTGCGACAGGTTCTGCCTCCGAGGAGTACCGTGATTACCCTAACGAAGAATCGTATCCGTGCATCGAACCATCAGGCAAGCAACCAACCATTTGATCATATCGATACAATCCCATGTTCTCGCTCCTGCTCTCTTTTTACTGCATTAAGACAACGCGATTCAAACTGCTGTGTGCTACGGTAGTTGAACCCATTTCCTCTGCATGACCTGTCATTGCCACAGTAACTAGATGAAACCCACTAGCATGTGTAGGAGTTGATTGAGCCCTATGTATGTGTTGTTCCTACCTTGCTATGCCTGCTATGCTTAGAGTCGTGTCAGGTCTGGTTCATCTGGGTGATGGGCTAGAGTGAAATGATTATGTCGGTAATGAGAGTGGTGTGGTGAACACGATTTGGTAAAGGTATCGATGGGAGGCCATGTAGGAGTACATGGTGGGTTGTTTCATTGAAGCCGACCTTAAGCACTGAGATCTGTATGTGTGACTTAAGAATCAGCTACTACCATGCATTGGGCCCGAAACCAATGGACCCTCTCGGCTTCTTATTCACCCTAGTTCTCCGTCCAGGAGTTGCAAGTAGTTTCTGGTGTTTGTAGCCTACTGGAGGCCGTGGACAGCGCTGACCGTAGGGGTGGGCTGTGATGCGGTAGGTACGTGGCACGGTGTACCGAATACCCGTTAGGTATCTCGGGAACCCTGTTCACATCGTTCGGGGCCGTATGGGAAACCTCGGCCGGACTCCCTGCGGATGGAACCTGGATAGGCGATAAACCTGGACTAGAGGCTTAGGTGATTAGGTAGGTCGTGGCCGACACCCACATTGGGCTTCCGCTTGAAGGTTGCCGAGTACATGTCGTGTAAACGACGGTAAGTGGTGGGAGCGTGTATGAAGGAGTACACCCCTGCAGGGTTAACATGATATATTCGAATAGCCGCGTTCGCGGTAAAGGACTACTTGGTTGCCTATACAGTTCATAGACAAGTAAATGGAAACTACTAAAAGCCTCAAGATAAGAGTGAGTGCCGAGGATGGCTCTTCCGTAGGAAGACGGAGGCGGATCCTCGGTAGTGTATTGAATTGGTGAGTAGTGGACTCGTGTGCGCAAAACCATTTCAAGTTGGAGTATCGTAGGATAGCCTAGCCAAGAGTCAAAGCTGGCTTGCTGCAATAACTCCACCAACCCTTCTTGATACTAAGCATGTATGTAGGATCTGATGTAAGTCTTGCTGAGTACCTTTGTACTCATGTTGCTATAATTTACATTTTTACAGAAGACGCTGCAACCCCTTCTGATGGGTTCTATGTAGACGTTGACATCAATGAGTAGGCTAAAGACCCAGGTGGTGACCCTGAGCTTGTGAAGGACCTTGTAGTATAGCTAGGCTTCCCAAGCCTCTTTTATTTTACTAGTTGTCTGTACTCAGACAAGTTACTTACGCTGCTGGTTTGTATGACTGTATGACTTGTGTGTTGGGTCGTGAGACCCGTACCTTCGTGTATGTTATGTATGGCTTCCTGAGCCTTCAATAAAGTACTTGTGTCGTAGAGTCATGTTGTGATGCTTCGTTGTATTTGCACATATCGAGCATATTGTGTGTATGATTGAAATGCTTGGTATGTGTGGGATCTGACTATCTAGTTGTTTATCTTTAGTAGCCTCTCTTACCGGGAAATGTCTCCTAGTGTTACCGCTGAGCCATGGTAGCTTGCTACTGCTCTGGAACACTTAGGCTGGCCGGCATGTGTCCTTCTTCGTTCCTGTGTCTGTCCCTTCGGGGAAATGTCACGCTTTGAGTACCGGAGTCCTGTTAGCCCGCTACAGCCCGGTTTACCGGAGTCCTGCTAGCCCAGTGCTACAGCCCGGACCCACTTGCTGATGACCGACACGTTCGAAGCTGGGTCATGGATGCCTGTCCCTGTAAGTCTGTGCCACTTTGGGTTTACGACTAGTCATGTCAGCCCGGGCTCTTTATCATATGGATGCTAGCGACACTATCATATACGTGAGCCAAAAGGCGCAAACGGTCCCGGGCAAAGGTAAGGCGACACCCGTGGGGATACCGTGCGTGAGGCCGCAAAGTGATATGAGGTGTTACCGGCTAGATCGATGTGACATCGAGTCGGGGTCCTGACAGTAGGGGGGCGCGCCCAGGGGGGCGCCCTCCAGCCTCGTGACCGCCTCTAGAACTTCTTGGAGTAGGGTCCAAGTCTCCTGGATCACGTTCGGTGAGAAAATCACGTTCCCGAAGGCCTTTCCTTTGGGCCTTTCCTTTTTTTCTTTTGGCCTTTCTTATTTTTTTTTCTTTGGGCAATGCTCTAATAATGATGATCATCACACTTCTATTGATTTCAACATAAGGATTATAACTCGAAACTTAGAACAAGATATGACTCCATATGAATGCCTCCGGCGGTGTACTGGGATGGTGCAATGAATCAAGAGTGATACGTATGAAAAATAATGCATGGTGGCTTTGCCACAAATACGATGTCAACTACATGATCATGCAATGGCAATATGACAAAAGTAATGTATGTCATGATGATGATGGTGGAAGTTGCATGGCAATATATCTCGGAATGCCTATGGAAATGCCATGATAGGTAGGTATGGTGGATGTTTTGAGGAAGATATAAGGAGGTTTCTGTGTGATATAGCGTATCGTATCACGGGGTTTGGATGCACCGGCGAAGTTTGCACCAACTCTCAAGGTGAGAAAGGGCAATGCATGGTACCGAAGAGGCTAACAAAGGCGGAAAGGTGAGAGTGCGTATAATCCATGGACTCAACATTAGTCAAAAGAACTCATATACTTATTGCAAAAATTTAGAAGTCATCAGAAATCAAGTACTACGCGCATGCTCCTAGGGGATAGATTGGTAGGAGAAGACCATCGCTCGTCCCCGACCGCCACTCATAAGGATGCACAAGCCAGGTACACTTCATGTTTCAAATTTGTTACACAACTTTAACCATACGTGCATGCTACGGGACTTGCAAACTTAAACACAAGCATTTCTCAAATTCATAATCACCCAACTAGCATGAATTTTATATTATCACCTCCATATCTCAAAACAATTATCAAGCATCAAACTTATCTTAGTATTCAATTCACTCAAAAGAAAGTTTCACATATCTTGAATACCAAGTATATTAACATTAAGCAAATTACCATGCTATTAACGACTCTCAAAATAATCTAAGTGAAGCATGAGAGATCAATAGTTTCTTTAAAACAAATCCACCACCGTGCTCTAAAAGATATAAGTGAAGCACTAGAGCAAAAATTATCACGCTCAAAAGATATAAGTGAAGCACTATGAGCAAAACTATCAAGCTCAAAAGATATAAGTGAAGCACATAGAGTATTATAACAAATTCCAATTCATGTATGGCTCTCTCAAAAGGTGTGTACAGCAAGGATGATTGTGGTAGACTAACAAGCAAAGACACAAATAATACAAGACGCTCCAAGCAAAACACATAACATGTGGTGAATAAAAATATAGCTTCAAGTAAATTACCGATGGAAGTGGACGAAAGAGGGGATGCCTTCCGGGCATCCCCAAGCTTTGATTTTTTGGTGTCCTTGGATTATATTGGGGGTGCCATGGGCATCCCAAATCTTAGGCTCTTGCCACTCCTTGTTCCATAATTCATCAAAAGAATTCACCCAAAACTTGAAAACTTCACAACACAAAACTCAACAGAAATCTTGTGAGCTCCGTTAGAGAAAGAAAACAAAAGACTACTTCAAGGTACTGTAATGAACTCATTCTTTATTTATATTGGTGTTAAACCTACTGTATTCCAACTTCTCTATGGATTATAAACTATTTTACTAGCCATAGATTGATCAAAATAAGCAAACAACACACTTAAAACAGAATCTGTCAAAAACAGAACAGTCTATAGCAATCTGTAAGTAACGCAAACTTCTGGAACTCTAAAAATTCTAAAAAAATAGGAAGTCCTGGAAAATTTATCTATTGAACAGAAGCAGAAAGAATCAACGCAAAATCAGGTTCCTGTGATTTAACAAAATTATATTCGTGCGCGCAAAGTTTCTGTTTTTAAGCAGAATCAAATCAACTATCATCGTAGGTTATCCTATTGGCTCTACTTGGCACAAACACTAATTAAAAGACAAAACTACATCCAAACAGAGGCTAGATGGATTATTTATTCCTAAACAGAAGAAAAAACAAAAAACACAAAATAAAATTGGGTTGCCTCCCAACAAGCGCTATCGTTTAACGCCCCTAGCTAGGCATAAAAGCAAGGATAGATCTAGGTATTGCCATCTTTGGTAGGCAATCCATAAGTGGCTCTCATGATAGATTCATATGGTAATTTTATTTTCTTTCTAAGGAAGTGTTCCATGCCCTTCTTTAAGGGAAATTGGAATCTAATATTCCCTTCCTTCATATCAATAAATGCACCAAACGTTCTAAGGAAAAGTCTACCAAGAATAATAGGACATGAAGGATTGCAATCTATATCAAGAACGATAAAATCTAAGGGCACATAATTCCTATTTGCAACAATAAGAACATCATTAATTCTTCCCATAGGCTTTTTAATAGTGGAATCCGCAAGATGCAAGTTTAGAGACCAATCATCAAAGTCATGGAAATCTAGCAAATCACACAAAGTTTTGGGAATAGTAGAAACACTAGCACCCAAATCACACAAAGCATGAAACTCATAATCTTTAATTTTAATTTTAATAGTAGGTTCCCACTCATCATAGAGTTTTCTAGGGATAGAAACTTTCAATTCAAGTTTTTCTTCATAAGATTGCATCAAGGCATCAACAATGTGTTCGGTAAAAGGCCTTATTTTGACTATACGCATGAGGAGAATCTAGCACGGATTGCAACAAGGAAATACAACCAATCAAAGAGAAATTTTCATAATTAAATTCCTTGAGATCCAAAATAGTGGGTTTAGCAACATCTAGGTTTTTATTTCTTTCAATCCCACTTTCATCAATTTCATCATCAAGATCTAGAAACTCCGAATTCTTAGAACGCCTTCTAGGTAAAGGAAGATCATATTCAGTTTCATCAAGATTCATAATGCAAACAAAGATTTAATGGGGGACAAATCAATAACTTTTAGATCTTCATCTTGGTTTTCATAGGTATTCGGTTTAGCGACCATCTTATTGACTAAGGTAGCTTGCATATCCAAAATTTCAGCGGTCATTTTTTTAAGACCAGCAATTTGGGCCCTTATACCATCAAATTCTTTAGACATATCATCTAGTTCTTTATTCATATAACTCATAAAACTTTTTTGTTCATTAAGCTCGTTTCTAAAGAAATTATTGTGCTCAAACTGCAAAACCATCAACTTTCTGACATTGCTTTCGATCTCCTCTAGCCTTTTAAGGTGAAGGTCACCAAATCTAGGTAGAGCCATTGCGACAAACAAGTAAACTAGCACACGAGAAAACAGAAAGGCAACGGGAAAAAGGCAAACGGGAAAGAGAGGAGGAGATTGGGAAAGAGAGGGCAAATAAAACGGCAAGGGTGAAGTGGGGGAGAGGAAAATGAGAGGCAAATAATGTAATGCGAGAGATAGGGATTGTGATGGGTACTTGGTATTGATGACTTGCTTGCGTGAGCCTCCCCGGCAACGGCGCCAGAAATTCTTCTTGCTACCTCTTGAGCACTGCGTTGGATTTCCCCGAATAGGAGAGGATGATGCAGTAAAGTAGCGTAAGTATTTCCCTCAGTTTTTGAGAACCAAGGTATCAATCCACTAGGAGACCACGCACAAGTCCCTGGTAGCTACACAAAACGATAGCTACTCGCAACCAATGCGATTAGGGGTTGTCAATCCCTTCACGGTCACTTACGAGGGTGAGATCTGATAGAGATGATAAATAATATTTTTGCTATTTTTGATAGATAGATGCAAAGTGAAAAGTAAAAGGCAAAGTAAAAACAAAGCAAGTAAATAAAGTGATAGATATTGATATGATGAGAATAGACCCGGGGGCCATAGGTTTCACTAGTGGCTTCTCTCAAGAGCATAAATATTCTACGGTGGGTGAACAAATTACTGTTGAGCAATTGATAGAATTGAGCATAGTTATGAGTATATCTAGGCAATGATCATGTATATAGGCATCACTTCCAAGACAAGTAGATCGAAACGATTCTGCTTCTACTACTATTACTCCACTCATCGACCGCTATCCAGCATGCATCTAGAGTATTAAGTTAAAAACAGAGTAACGCCTTAAGCAAGATGACATGATGTAGAGGGATAAATTCATGCAATATGATAAAACCCCCATCATGTTATCCTCGATGGCAACAATAAAATACGTGCCTTGCAACCCTTTCTGTCACTGCGTAAGGACACCGCAAGATTGAACCCAAAGCTAAGCACTTCTCCCATTGCAAGAACTACCAATCTAGTTGGCCAAACCAAACGGATAATTCGAAGAGACTTGCAAAGATAACTCAATCATACATAAAAGAATTCAAAGAAGATTCAAATATTTTCCATAGATAATACTGGATCATAAACCCACAATTCATCGGTCTCAACAAACACACCGCAAAAAGAAGATTACACTACTAGGGAAAAGGCTAGCAGCAGCGCGGGTTTTAGGTGTATCAGTAGCACGGGGTGGGCGCTACTAATAAGGCGCTACAACTAACGTATAGCAGTAGCGCGTTGCCACCGGCGCTACTGCTACACAAGTATAGCAGCAGCGCGGTTACTGGGAGCACGCTACTGCTAGTAGCTCTAGCGCCCTTTGCAGCAACACGCTACTGCTATAGAGGCGCTGCTGCTAACTTCTATACACTCGCTACTGCTAATTTAACAGGTTTTTTGTTTTTTTTGGGCATATTTGTTTTGTATTTGAACAGGCTTTATAGAAGAATCTTTAGCACATAGAAATGTCATCATGATACACATACAAATGCCTGCGAGACCACGAATATAATCATAGCATATACATACAAATAGTCTCATCATAATCATCATGCAACACAAAGTGGTCTCTCGTCATCATCTCGAAAATAGTGACACAAGTCCTTGATTACTTGCAAATACATCGTCATCCATCTAAACAATGGTATACGCGAAAAGAGCTATCACTTTGAGTACATGAGTTCGTATCCCTCTCTCGCATTAGCGTGAACTTAAACTAACTACTGCCTGTCGCTCGGAAACCGGCAACACCTGGGCCTGACACTCCGGCCACTCATCGTATATGTACTCCTGGCGTAGCACTTCTTCTCCATCAATGATCTATGCACCTACATCGTCACATGAGTAGATGATATGCAACATATATAGTTGAGCAACAGAAAGAGACAGACTTGACAAAAATAGAAACAACATATCATGAGAATAAATAACAAAGTTCATCGTAACCAAAATGCCCTAACTAGACTGATCTTCGCTAGTCGAGGAGGAGGATGGTTTAATTACATCACAAATAAAGTTTCACTGCGCATAACTCAAAGTTTTGTCATATAGAAAGTATGGACTAAACAGACACATTGTCATATATCGACAATCACTCCAACATGTCGTGCCATTCATCGAGGTCAGGGAGATAGTCCCCGAGCTTAGTGAAAGGCTTCATGTCGAGACACTGAGAGGCTATGCATGTTCGGACGTCTTCCCGTGACATTTGTCCTCCGTAGAACATCCCTGTTTTTCCGACGACCTCTTTCATGATGATTTGGGCAAGTTCGCGCTGGATGTTATAGAACTCAGCTCGAAGTCGATGATCCTCGATATCTCCTATGTCCTTTGCCCATTGCAGAATATGTGCATCGCCAGATCTAGGTGACATGTGAAGGTTCTGGTGATCCCGTCTGTACTCCAGCATGTGGTGTAGGACATAGAATCCATCATTAAGAGAATCGTTCGGTTGCTGGATGCAGCAGAAGTCTGTCTTATGGCTGAAGGTGGCCCTGCCGCCCCTTCTCTTCTTGTCCCTAACCTCTCCACCCCTTGCTTGGTAGTAAAACATAGCACTGTCGAGAACATCTTTGATGTGGGTGTAATCCTTTTTGTGAATATTCTTCGACGAGTCCAAGTAAAGAGCATGGAAGAATCGGGGGTAGAGGATGATGAGGACGGCGCGCCCGCCGCTGCGCAAAATAAGTACACCTCAAATTAATTAGCCTCCACCGTGCAAATGAATTATTGAAATCGAAGGAAGGATAGCAGTGCGGATGACTTACACGGGGTGATAAGGCACGAGAATCGCCTCCTTGTCCTTATTGGCGAGCATGAAACTGACGATGTAATCCGTCGTGTATAAACGCTGCTCTGCACAGACTCCCAAGAAGCTATCGTGCATGTAGTACGGGTCAGCGACACAGATATGACGTATCTGCTCAATCCCAATGATGTAGTTCATGTGCAAGGCATAAAGGCGGACAAACATAAAATCCGGCTTCTTCACGTCAAACATGTCGAATATGTAATCGAATCGGAGGAAGAACTTATCCGCAGGGAAGCTGTCGACGTACGACATTTGCCGCGGAATGTTAACCACGTAGAGTGGGTATCCTGGATCTTTCGAGGCGGTGAGGCATTTCTCTACCCGTAGCACATCGTCATGAAGTCTCCTTAGATCGCCGAATCTGGCCCGTAGCGCTGTTGCAGGTAGGATTGGTTAACCGGGGATATGCCATTTATCCGCATCGGGATATCTATACGGTCCTGAAGCCAAGGCTACTGAGGCGGCTGGATCATAGAATCAGCTTTTTTGCCTTTCCTCGCTCTCTTCCTAGACTTCT
This sequence comes from Triticum dicoccoides, assembly GCF_002162155.2. Taxonomy (NCBI): domain Eukaryota; kingdom Viridiplantae; phylum Streptophyta; class Magnoliopsida; order Poales; family Poaceae; genus Triticum; species Triticum dicoccoides. Next base: position 61,307,117 of record NC_041383.1, read on the forward strand.
TTACTACCGGAAGGTCGTCAATAACACGTTGAGACGGTAATTCAGGCACCGACTCATGACGCTCAAACCCTGAGGAGGCACCAGTATAGACATACTGTTCAGCGCCATCGTCATCCTCATCCTCATCCATGGCGACGTCGTCAGCGACTAATGGAGCCTCCTCCTTACCCCGTCTGCTATCACGCAACCCGACACCCGACGCTAATTGGGTAGGTAGGGTGTTGATGTTCATACCTTGCTGAGGCTGCGTGCTCGTGGGTGTGCTCCCGGCCGCCTCCAGACGAAGCAGACTCTTTGGCCACAACAGGACCCACCCATTGCAACAATCACCAAGCCGCCGCGGTGTCTCCTCGTCATCCACCAGTAGTGTTGGAGGAGGCAAATTCTCGTGGCCCGGTTCGACACTGGCCATGGAAACCCTGAAGACGTTCGGGGGGATCGGCCGGCTGCGGAACAATGGTTCCTTCGGCTTCATTATCGTCGCCTTCCCCACGGCCACCTTCTGGTCGCCGATGGTGTACAATATGTTGCACGGGGTTTCGTCGGCCTGCAAAGAAAAGTCTGCGACGTGAGATATCCGAAAGGCAACGAAAAGGGGAGATTATACATTTCTATTGAAGGGGGCCGGTGTGACAGATACCGTGAGGGCATCGAGCTCAGCCAAAGACGAAGCACCGCCGAGCACGTCCGGTGCGGGAGCAGGTGCGGTAGCCGGTGCGGGAGCAGGTGCGGGAGCCGGTGCGGGAGGAGGTGCTCCCAAGAAGTCAGCAAGGGGAAAGTCCTCTGCATTTTTTTCTAGATTTTTCCTTGTCCAAGTGATAACGCCCGTCACCAAGGAAGTAGACAAATCTGCAACCGCCTATTTTATGGCAGCTACCGCTGTTGCAACTGTCTGAGATGATTTCTTCTCAACCGCAATCTCAACCTTCTTGTCGATGTTTTCTTCAGTTAACCTCCGTCTTTCCTTTCTCTCCTCCGTGGTCTCACGGTAGTACTTCTTCCACGTGGCGCCATCTCCGACACCGTGCATGCGTCCATACGACGGTCGAGAATCCACCGGTTGTCGTTTCAATATGTTCAACGCCCGGTTTAACATATGTGTCCCACTTGGGCCTCGCCAATGCCTCAGACGGCGAGTCGCTTTCGGCCGCAATCCGGTGCTGCTCTCTCTGCAAAAGGCACAAGGATCGTTTACAAATATGACTAACATGTGCAGTCGAATTGATCAAAAACTAAAATTACCAGCAGTCTCATGAACTCCGTAAGGACCGGTGTTGTCTTGTAAACCTTCTTCACTGGGTCCCAACGGTGCCGGGCCCTCAGGACGTCACGCTCCTGCGGGACAGTGAAATCCGCCAAGGGGTCTAGGATGCACAGACTCGCGGCTTCCGCGTCCTCCTTGGCCCATTTGGATCTCTTTCCGTCGTAACCACGGCTTCCGAGGTGGTGGCTCCCAATGTTCCTCTATTGAAGCCCCTTCATGTACTTAGACTTGTTTTTGGTAGCTTCGGCCTTGCAAGCCTCCTTGAATATTTGAAACTGGTCTTCCGTGATTGTCAGATTATCCTTTACAATCTCGGAGTAGGGTTCCTTCTTTGTCGATGATCCTTGCTTTCACTCGAGTTTTCCAGGAGGCCAACGCGTCGCTGAACTTGGTCATGGCGTGTTTGTTTATCTTCTTCATTGCCGGGTCCTCGTCTGGATCTTCATAATCCTTCTCATTCCGGCCAGGGAACAAGAATATCTGGTGAAACTTCTTTAGGAGGGAGCTCCTCATATTTTCTATCTTCTATAGTTTCTCATCGTTGATGGTGACGGTTGTCCGTACGATGCAGCCTATTTGATTGCCGTAGCACGAGCGAGCTTCCTCGGGCGCCTTTGGCTAAAAAATGCTGTCGTCCACCTCCATGACCACCAGCCTAGTAGTCCTGAGTTTGTTAGGAAGCCATTGCCTCTTTGCTTTCGGTTCTACACCGGCTCCGCTCCCCGAGGCAGCACCGGTCTCAGCGCCGGTCTCGATGCCGGTCTGAATCTCAGCGCCGGTCTTAGTCTCAGCACCAGTCTGCGTGTCGGTCTTAGTCCCCGATGCCACCGGTGGGCCCAGCAACAACATCAGTTGATCGTTGGTAAGGCCAAAATATTCGTCTGCCGCTAGGTAGACGTCGTCGCAATCACCAGAACCCTGTCCTTCATCGTTGCTAGCCATGTTTCCTATGATTAAATCTAGTCAATTAATTCTAGACCTAATAAAATGAATAATGACATAAAAAAGGACTATTGTTTTGCAGGAATGTTGACTCCTTCCTGGTGCGGCAAATCCCGGGCACTCGATATGTCCTAGTTTGTAGCACAAGTCATGCCGAAATTCACGGAAAATTTCGGCACGACCTTTGCTAAAAAGTGGACAAATCGAGAACCTGAAATTTGCCGGAACAAAAATGAATCAACATTCCGGCAAAACATAGGCCACTCAGCATCATTTCCTGGAAAGACAAAGCCACTTGGGCACAATCGAACAACTTCAATGAAAAGATATAACATGACCACTTCAATGAAAAGATATAATCACCAATAAAAGTCTAGGAAGGGATCATATTTAAAATAAAATTTTCCTAAATTCTTTTCCTTCACTAAACACTTCTCTGCCTAGGACAAAACCCAAATTATGTTGATCTAGCTATTCCTCTCTCTCACACAAACACACATTATTATCTCTAACCCTTCTCTGCCTAGGACAGAACCCAATTAAATTGCAAAGGAACTCCATTTCTCTAACCCTTCTGACCTAATGCTCTAAAATAAAATTTTCCTCTAACCTAGCCAACCTACTTAACCTAGCTTGTTAATCCAACGAACCTAATTAACCTAGTTAGTTAATCTAGTTTACCTACATAATTAACCTAATTAAACTAGTTAATGCAACTAGTTCTCTGTCAAATCCCTAAATAAATTTTTGCACTAATTAACCTAGATAATTAACCTAATTAAACTAGTTAACCTGACTAGTACTAGTTCTCTGTCAAAGCCCTAACTAATTTTTGCACTAACCTAGATAATTAACCTAATTAAACTAGTTAACCTAACTACTTCTCTGTCAAAGCCCTAACTAAAATTTTGCCCTAACCTAGATAATTAAGCTAATTAAACTAGCTAACCTATGCATGAGAGAGAGAGGAGGGGTGGGGGCTTACAGAGGATGGCTCCGGTGGTGGCGAGGGAGGCAGTAGTGGCGAGGGAGGCAGGGGCGTCTCCGATGATGGCGAGGGAGGCAGTTGTGGCGAGGGAGGATCCGGTGGCGTCGACGGGGGCTCCGGTGGCGTTGATGAGGCCGCACGGCTCCGTGGCGTTGGGGGCGGCTCCGGTGGCGTCGATGGCGCACGGCTCTGGTGGCGTCGACGTCGGCAGGAGACGGCGACGAAGTGGGGCGACGGCGAATCGAGGAGACGGCGGCGCGGTGTGGGTCGAGGGATTTGGGGAAGAAGTGGTGGCCAGGGGGAAACGGTTTTTTGGTTAAGTCAAATTTAGTGGTAGCGCGTTTAGTAAAACGCGCTATAGCTAAGATAGCTATAGCGGTTTTTACAAAACGCGCTGCTGTTATAGCTATGTAATTTTCTTCCATTTTTTATTTTTCTTTTCTGTTTCTATAGCGGGGGTCTAGGACACCCTCTACAGCTACGTTAGCTATAGCGCCTCTTACAAACACACGCTACTGCTATGCCTTCCTCCGTTTTTTCGCTCTTTCAATTATTATGCTTTACATTTTATTTTTTTCCTTTCTCCTTTTTCTATTTCTTTCATTTTCATTTACTTTTCTATTTGTTCTTCATCTTAATTTATTTCCATTAGTAGTAGCGCTCTTCCTAGGAAACGTGCTACTACTTATGCCCTAGCGGTAGCGCACTTCTTCCAAGCCCGCTACTGCTATGCGTATCCTATCATTCTACCAACGGGAATATTAGTAGTAGCGCTTTTGGCACTACACGCGCTACTGCTAAGATTGTATCTGTAGCGCGGTTTTTCATCAATCGCTACGGCTATCTAGCACTAGCGCTCTTTTTTGACACGCGCTGTTGCTAAATTTCTGTGTATAGGCTTTTCCCTAGTAGTGTTACATCGAATAGTTCTCCACAATAGAGGGGGAGAACATTGTATTGAGATCCAAAAAGAGAGAAAAAGCCATCTAGCTACTAGCTATGGACCCGAAGGTCTGAAGTAAACTACTCACACTTCATCGGAGGGGCTATGGTGTTGATGTAGAAGCCCTCCATGGTAGATGCCCCCTCCGGCGGAGCTCCGGAACAGGCCCCAAGATTGGATCTCGTGGATACAGAAAGTTGCGGCGGTGGAATTAGGTTTTTGGCTCCCCTTCTGATCTGTCGGGGGTACGTAGGCATATATAGGAGGAAGGAGTACGTCGGTGGAGCAGCAGGGGGCCCACGAGGTAGGGGCGCACCCAGGGGGGCCATCCACCCTCGTGACCGCCTCTGGCACTTCTTGGAGTAGGGTCCTAGTCTCCTGGATCACGTTCGGTGAGAAAATCACGTTCCCGAAGGTTTCATTCCGTTTGGACTCCGTTTGATATTTTGTTTCTTCGAAACAGAGAAATAGGCAGAAAACAGCAATTCTGGGTTGGGCCTCCGGTTAATAGGTTAGTCCCAAAAATAATATAAAATTGGAAAATAAAGCCCAATATAGTCCAAAACAGTAGATAAAGTAGCATGGAGCAATCAAAAATTATAGATACGTTGGAGATGTATCAATGAAGAACCCCGATGACGAGCCGAGCAATTGGTTCATACTTTTTAACGCGCTTCAGCTTTTTTCAACTCTTACGCAATACATGAGCGCAAGCCATGGACATAGCACTATGGTGGTATATGGTGGTGGTTGTAAAGACAAAAAGGGAGAAGATAGTCTCACATCAACTAGGCGTATCAATGGGCTATGGAGATGCCCATCAATAGATATCGATGTGAGTGAGTAGGGATTGCCATGCAACGGATGCACTAGAGCTATAAATGTATGAAAGCTCAACAAAATAAACTAAGTGGGTGTGCATTCAACTCGCTTGCTCACGAAGACCTATGGTATTTTGAGGAAGCCCATCATTGGAATATACAAGCCAAGTTCTATAATGAAAAATTCCCACTAGTATATGAAAGTGACAACACAAGAGACTCTCTATCATGAAGATCATGGTGCTATTTCGGATCACAAGTGTGGAAAAAGAGATAGTAGCACTGTCCCTTCTCCCTTTTTCTCTCATTTTTTTATTTTTATTTATTTGTGGTGGGCTCTTTGGCCTCTTTTTTTCTCTTTTTTTTAAAGACCGAAGTCTCATCCCGACTTATGGGGGAATCATAGTGTTCATCATCCTTTCCTCACTTGGGACAATGCTCTAATAATGAAGATCATCACACTTTTTATTAATTTACAACTCGAGAATTACAACTCAACAGTTAGAACAAAATATGACTCTATATGAATGCCTCCGGCGGTGTACCGGGATATGCAACGAGTCAAGAGTGATATGTATGAAAATTATGAAGGTGGCCTTGCCAGAAATACAATGTCAACTACATGATCATGCAAAGAGCAATATGACGATGATGGAGTGTGTCATAATTAGGGAACGGTGGAAAGTTGCATGGCAATATATCTCGGAATGGCTATGGAAATGCCATAATAGGTAGGTATGGTGGCTGTTTTGAAGAAGGTATATAATAGGTGCATGATACCGGTGAAAGTTGCGCGACACAATAGAGGCTAGCAAAGTGGAAGGATGAGTGTGCGTATATCCATGGACTCAGATTAGTCATAAAGAACTCATATACTTATTGCAAAAGTCTACTGAGCCCTCGAAGCAAAGTACTACTATGCATTCCCCTAGAGGGATAGATGGTAGGAAAAGACCATGGCTCGTCCCCGTCTGCCATTCATAAGGAATACAATACAAAGAGAACCTCATGCAACAAATTTGTCACACAACTTTTACCATACATGCATGCTACGGGACTTGCCAACTTCAACACAAGTATTTCTCAATTTCATAATTACCCACTAGCACGACTCTAGCATTACTACCTTTATATCTCAAAATAATTATCACGCATCAAATTGATCCTAGTGTTTAATGCACTTTCTATGATAGTTCTTATTATACCCAACTTGGATGCTTATCATTCTAGGACCAAATTTATAACCATAGAAAATACCATGCTATTCTAAAATACTCTCAAAATAATATAAGTGAAGCATGAGAGATCAACAATTTCTTCAAAATTAAGCCACTGCCGTGCTCTAAAAGATATAAGTGAAGCACTAGAGCAAATACTATCTAACTCAAAAGATATAAGTGAAGCTCATAGAGTATTCTAATAAATTCTAATCAAGTGGGCTTGTCCCAAAAGGTGTGTACAGCAAGGATGATTGTGGTAAACTAAAAAGTGTTGGGGAACATAGTAATTTCAAAAAAAATCCTACGCACACGCAAGATCATGGTGATGCATAGCGGTTGATGTAGTCGTACGTCTTCACAATCCGACGATCCAAGTACCGAACGCACGACAATTCCGAGTTCTATACACGTTCAGCTCGGTGACGTCCTCGCCTTCTCGATCCAGCAAGATGGGCGAAGTAGTAGATGAGTTCCGGCAGCACCACGACATGGTGGCGGTGTTGGTTAAGAACAATCTCTGTAGGGCTTCGCCTAAGCACTATGAAAACTATGACGGAGGATAAACTAGAGGGGACGGGGTTGCCGGAACACAACTTGGTGTTTCTTGATGTGTCTTTGGTTCAAGCCCTACCCCTCTATTTATATGTTGAGCCTTGGGGTCGAAACTTGGAGTAAAAGCCTCCACAAAGTCGGTTTCACCCGAAAGGCTAGACTCCTTCTCGGACTCCAGGGCCAGACGCCAGGGTTCCCGGCGTCTGGACCCAGACGCCAGGGACCCTGGCGTTTGGCCCCTGGACTCCGCAAAACTTCCTTTTGCGCTTTCCAAAAACCTTGTGGGCTTTCCCCTTTGGCCCAAAATAACGTGTTCTCGTACCCAAACATTTCGGGAAACATCTGGAACCCCTTCCGATGATTTCCAGAACCCTTCCTGAGATCAAACAACATTATCCCATATATTAAACTTCATCTCTGGACCATTCCGGAGTTCCTCGTCATGTTCGTGATCTCGTTCAGGACTCCGATCAACATTCGATTACCAACATACATAACTCATATAATACTATATTGTCAACAAACGTTTAAGCATGCGGACCCTACGGGTTCGAGAACTATGTAGTCATGACCGAGACATCTCTTTGGTCAATAACCAATAGCGGAACCTGGATTCCCATATTGGCTCCCACATATTCTACGAAGATCTTTATCGGTCAAACCACATAACAACATAAGTTGTTCCCTTTGTCATCGGTATGTTACTTGCCTGAGATTCGATCATCGGTATCTCAATACCTAGTTCAATCTCGTTACTGGCAAGTCTATTTACTCGTTACGTAATGCATCATTCCATAACTAACTCATTAGCTAGATTGCTTCCAAGGCTTATAGTGATGTGCATTACCGAGAGGGCCCAGAGATACCTCTCCGACAATGGGAGTGACAAAACCTAATCTCGAAATACGCCAACTCAACATGTACCTTTGGAGACACCTGTAGAGATCCTTTATAATCACCCTGTTATGTTGTGACGTTTGGAAGCACACAAAGTGTTCCTCTGGTAAACGGAGGTTGCATAATCTCATAGTTGTAGGAATATGTATAAGTCATGAAGAAAGCAATAACAACATACTAAACGATCATGTGCTAAGCTAACGGAATGGGTCATGTCAATCACATCATTCTCGTAATGATGTGATCCCGTTAATCAAATGACAACTCATGTCTATGGTAAGGAAACATAACCATCTTTGATTAATGAGCTAGTCAAGTAGAGGCATACTAGTGACATTAAGTTTGTCTATGTATTCACACATGTATTATGTTTGCGGTTAATACAATGCTAGCATGAATAATAAACATTTATCATGATATAAGGAAATAAATAATAACTTTATTATTGCCTCTAGGGCATATTTCCTTCAGTCTCCCATTTGCACTGGAGTCAATAATCTAGATTACACAATAATGACTCTAACACCCATGTTGCCTTGGTGCTGATCATGTTTTGCTCGTGGAAGAGGCTTAGTCAACGGGTCTGCAACATTCAGATCCGTATGTATCTTTAAAATCTCTATGTCTCCCACCTGGACTTGGTCCTGGATGGAGTTGAAGCGTCTCTTGATGTGCTTGGTTCTCTTGTGAAATCTGGATTCCTTTGCCAAGGCAATTGCACCAGTATTGTCACAAAAGATTTTCATTGGAGCCAATGCACTAGGTATGACGCCTAGATCGGATATGAACTCCTTCATCCAGACTACTTCATTTGCTGCTTCCAAAGTAGCTATGTACTCCGCTTCACATGTAGATCCCGCTACGACGCTTTGTTCAGAACTGCACTAACAGACGGCTCCACCGTTCAATATAAACACATATCCGTTTGCGATTTAGAATCGTCCGGATCAGTGTCAAAGCTTGCATCGACGTAACCATTTGCGACTAGCTCTTTGTCACCTCCATAAACGAGAAACATATCCTTAGTCCTTTTCAGGTATTTCAGGATGTTCTTGACCGCTGTCCCGTGATCCACTCCTGGATTTCTTTGGTACCTCCCTGCCAAACTTATTGCTAAGCATACGTCAGGTCTGGTACACATCATTGCATACATGATAGAGCCTATGGCTGAAGCATAGGGAACATCTTTCATTTTCTCTCCAACTTCTGCTGTGGTCGGGCATTGAGTCCGACTCATCTTCACACCTTGTAATACAGGCAAGAACCCTTTCCTTGCCTGATCCATTTTGAACTTTTTCAAAACTTTATCAAGGTATGTGCTTTGTGAAATTTCAATTAAGCGTCTTGATCTATCTCTATAGATTTTGATGCCCAATATGTAAGCAACTTCACCGAGGTCTTCCATCGAAAAACTTTTATTAAAGTATCCATGTATGCTATCGAGAAATTCTATATCGTTTCCAATTAATAATATGTCATCTACATATAATAGCAGAAATGCTACAGAGCTCCCACTCACTTTCTTGTAAATACAAGCTTCTCCAAAAGTCTGCATAAAACCATATGCTTTTATCACACTATCAAAGCGTTTATTCCAACTCCGAGAGGCTTGCACCGGTCCATAAATGGATCGCTGGAGCTTGCACACTTTGTTAGCACCTTTTGGATCGACAAAACCTTCTGGTTGCATCATATACAACTCTTCTTCCAGAAATCCATTCAGGAACGCAGTTTTGACATCCATTTGCCATATTTCATAATCATAAAATGCGGCAATTGCTAACATGATTCGGACAGACTTAAGCATCGCTACGGGTGAGAAAGTCACATCGTAGTCAACCCCTTGAACTTGTCGAAAACCTTTTGTAACAAGTCGAGCTTTGTAGACAGTTACATTACCATCAGCATCAGTCTTCTTCTTGAAGATCCATTTATTCTCGATGGCTTGCCGATCATCGGGCAAGTCAACCAAAGTCCATACTTTGTTCTCATACATGGATCCCATCTCAGATTTCATGGCCTCAAGCCATTTTGCAGAACCTGGGCTCATCATCGCTTCCTCATAGTTTGTAGGTTCATCATGGTCAAGTAACATGACTTCCAGAATAGGATTACCATACCACTCTGGTGCAGATCTTACTCTGGTTGACCTACGAGGTTCGGTAGTAACTTGATCTGAAGTTTCATGATCAATAACATTAGCTTCCTCACTAATTGGTGTAGTTGTCACAGGAACCAGTTTCTGTGATGAACTACTTTCCAATAAGGGAGCAGGTACAATTACCTCATCAAGTTCTACTTTCCTCCCACTCACTTATTTTGAGAGAAACTCCTTCTCTAGAAAGGATCCGAATTTAGCAACAAAAGTCTTGCCTTCAGATCTGTGATAGACGGTATACCCAATAGTCTCTTTTGGGTATCCTATGAAGACACATTTCTCCGATTTGGGTTCGAGCTTATCTGGTTGAAGTTTCTTCACAGAAGCATCGCAACCCCAAACTTTAAGAAATGACAACTTTGGTTTCCTGCCAAACTACAGTTCATACGGTGTCTTCTCGACGGATTTTGATGGTGCCCTATTTAACATGAATGCGGTTGTCTCTAAAGCATAACCCCAAAACGATAGCGGTAAATCAGTAAGAGACATCAGAGATTGCACCATATCTAGTAAAGTATGATTACGACGTTCGGACACACCATTACGCTGTGGTGTTCCGGGTGGCGTGAGTTGCGAAACTATTCCGCATTGTTTCAAATGTAAACCAAACTCGTAACTCAAATATTCTCCTCCATGATCAGATCGTAGAAACTTTATTTTCTTGTTACGATGATTTTCCACTTCACTCTGAAATTCTTTGAACTTTTCAAATGTTTCAGACTTGTGTTTCATTAAGTAGATATACCCATATCTGCTCAAATCATCTGTGAAGGTGAGAAAATAACGATACCCGCCGCGAGCCTCAACATTCATTGGACCACACACATCGGTATGTATGATTTCCAAAAAATCAGTTGCTCGCTCCATAGTTCCGGAGAACGGCGTTTTAGTCATCTTGCCCATGAGGCACGGTTCGCAAGAACCAAGTGATTCATAATCAAGTGATTCGAGAAGTCCATCTGTATGGAGTTTCTTCATGCGCTTTACACCAATATGACCCAAACGGCAGTGCCACAAATAAGTTTCACTATCATTATCAACTCTGCATCTTTTGGCTTCAACATTATGAATGTGTGTATCACTACTATCAAGATTTAATAAAAATTGACCACTCATCAAGGGTTCATGACCATAAAAGATATTACTCATATGAATAGAACAACCATTATTCTCTGATTTAAATGAATAACCATCTCGCATCAAACAAGATCCAGATATAATGTTCATGCTCAACACTGGCACCAAATAACAATTATTCAGGTCTAAAACTAATCCCGAAGTTAGATGTAGAGGTAGCGTGCCGACCGCGATCACATCGACTTTGGAACCATTTCCCACGCGCATCGTCACCTCGTCCTTAGCCAATCTTTGCTTAATTCGTAGTCCCTGTTTCGAGTTGCAAATATTAGCAACAGAACCAGTATCAATTACCCAGGTGCTACTGCAAGCATTAGTAAGGTACACATCAATAACATGTATATCACATATACCTTTGTTCACCTTGCCATCCTTCTTATCCCCAAATACTTGGGGCAGCTTCGCTTCCAGCGACCAGTCTGCTTGCAGTAGAAGCACTCAGTCTCAGGCTTAGGTCCAGACTTGGGTTTCTTCTCTTGAGCATTAACTTGTTTGTTGTTCTTGAAGTTCCCCTTGTTTTTCCCTTCGCCCTTCTTCTTGAAACTGGTGGTCTTATTGACCATCAACACTTGATGCTCCTTTTTGATTTCTACCTCCGCAGCCTTTAGCATTGCGAAGAGCTCGGGGATTGTCTTATCCATCCCTTGCATATTATAGTTCATCACGAAGATCTTGTAGCTTGGTGGCAGTGATTGAAGAATTCTGTCAATGACGCTATCATCCGGAAGATTAACTCCCAGTTTAATCAAGTGATTATTATACCCAGACATTTGGAGTATATGCTCACTGACAGAACTATTCTCCTCCATCTTGCAGTTGTAGAACTTATTGGAGACTTCATATCTCTCAATCCGGGCATTTGCTTGAAATATTAACTTCAACTCCTGGAACATCTCATATGCCCCATGACGTTCAAAACGTCGTTGAAGCCCCGGTTCTAAGCCGTAAAGCATGGCACACTGAACTATCGAGTAGTCATCAGCTTTGTTCCGCCAGACGTTCATAACATCTTGTGTTGCTCTTGCAGCAGGTTTGGCACCTAGCGGTGCTTCCAGGACGTAATTCTTCTGTGCAACAATGAGGATAATCCTCAAGTTACGGACCCAGTCCGTGTAATTGCTACCATCATGTTTCAACTTTGCTTTCTCAAGGAACGCATTAAAATTCAATAGAACAACAGCACGAGCCATCTATCTACAACAAACATAGACAAGCAAAATACTATCAGGTACTAAGTTCATGATAAATTTAAGTTCAATTAATCATATTACTAAAGAACTCCCACTTAGATAGACATCTCTCTAGTCATCTAAGTGATCACGTGATCCAAATCAACTAAACCATGTCCGATCATCACGTGAGATGGAGTAGTTTTCAATGGTGAACATCACTATGTTGATCATATCTACTATATGATTCACGTTCGACCTTTCGGTCTCCATGTTCCAAGGCCATATCTGTATATGCTAGGCTCGTCAAGTTTAACCTGAGTATTCCGCGTGTGCAACTATTTTGCACCGGTTGTATTTGAACGTAGAGCCTATCACACCTGATCATCACGTGGTGTCTCGGCATGAAGAACTTTCGCAACAGTGCATACTCCGGGAGAACACTTCTTGATAATTAGTGAGAGATCGTCTTAAAATGCTACCGTCAATCAAAGCAAGATAAGGTGCATAAAGGATAAACATCACATGCAATCAATATAAGTGATATGATATGGCCATCATCATCATGTGGTTGTGATCTCCATCTCCGAAGCACCGTCGTGATCACCATCGTCACCGGCGCGACACCTTGATCTCCATCGTAGCATCATTGTCGTTTCGCCATCTATTGCTTCTACGACTATCGCTAACGCTTAGTGATAATGTAAAGCAATTACAGGGCGCTTGCGTTTCATACAATAAAGCGACAACCATATGGCTCCTGCCAGTTGCTGATAACTCGGTTACAAAACATGATCATCTCATACAATAAAATATAGCATCACGTCTTGACCATATCACATCACAACATGCCCTGCAAAAACAAGTTAGATGTCCTCTACTTTGTTGTTGCAAATTTTACGTGGCTGCTATGGGTTGAGCAAGAACCGTTCTTACCTACGCATCAAAACCACAACGATAGTTCGTCAAGTTAGTGCTATTTTAACCTTCTCAAGGACCGGGCGTAGCCACACTCGGTTCAACTAAAGTTGGAGAAACTGACACCCGCTAGCCACCTGTGTGCAAAGCACGTTGGTAGAACTAGTCTGGCGTAAGCGTACGCATAATGTCGGTCCGGGCCGCTTCATCCAACAATACCGCCGAACCAAAGTATGACATGCTGGTAAGTAGTATGACTTGTATCGCCCACAACTCACTTGTGTTCTACTCGTGCATATAACATCTACGCATAAAACCTGGCTCGGATGCCACTGTTGGGGAACGTAATAATTTCAAAAAAATTCCTACAAACACACAAGATCATGGTGATGCATAGCAACGAGAGGGGGAGTGTATCTTCATACCCTTGAAGATCGCTAAGCGGAAGCGTTTATCAACGCGGTTGATGTAGTCGTACGTCTTCGCGATCCGACCGATCCAAGTACCGAACGCACGGCACCTCCGAGTTCTGCACACGTTCAACTCGATGACGTCCTCGCCTTCTCGATCCAGCAAGACGTGCGAAGTAGTAGATGAGTTCCGACAGCACGACGGTGTGGTCACGGTGTTGGTGAAGAACAATCTCCGCAGGGCTTCACCTAAGCACTACGAAACTATGACTAAGGATAAACTAGAGGGGACGGGGTTGCCGGCACACGGCTTGGTGTTTCATGAGTTGTCTTTGGTGCTAGCGCTGCCCCTCTATTTATATCTTGAGCCTTGGGGTCAAAACTTGGAGTAAAAGCCTCCACAAATTCGGTTTCACCCGAAAGGCAAGAGTCCTTCTCGGACTCCAGGGCCAGACGCCAGGGTTCCCGACATCTGGACCCAGACACCAGGGACCCTTGCGTCTGGCCCCTGGACTCGGCAAAACTTCCTTTTGCGATTTCCAAAAACCTTGTGGGCTTTCCCCTTTGGCCCAAAATAACGTGTTCTCGTACCCAAACATTTCAGGAAACATCCGGAACCCCTTCCGGTGAATTCCGGAACCCTTCCGGAGACCAAACAACATTATCCCATATATTAAACTTCATCTCTGAACCATTCCGGTGTTCCTCGTCATGTTCGTGATCTCATTCGGGACTCCGAACAACATTCGGTTACCAACATACATAACTCATATAATACTATATCGTCAACGAACGTTTAAGCGTGCGGACCCTACGGGTTCGAGAACTATGTAGACATGATCGAGACATCTCTCTGGTCAATAACCAATAGCGGAACCTGGATGCCCATATTGGCTCCTACATATTCTACGAAGATCTTTATCGGTCAAACCGCATAACAACATACGTTGTTCCCTTTGTCGTCGGTATGTTACTTGCCCGAGATTCGATCGTCAGTATCTCAATACCTAGTTCAATCTCGTTACCGGAAAGTCTCTTTACTCGTTACGTAATGCATCATTCCATAACTAACTCATTAGATACATTGCTTGCAAGGCTTATAGTGATGTGCATTACCGAGAGGGCCCAGAGATACCTCTCCGACAATCGGAGTGACAAAACCTAATCTCAAAATACGCCAACTCAACATGTAACTTTGGAGACACCTGTATAGCTCCTTTATAATCACCCAGTTACGTTGTGATGTTTTGTAGCACACAAAGTGTTCCTCCGGTATACGGGAGTTGCATAATATCATAGTTGTAGGAACATGTATAAGTCATGAAGAAAGCAATAGCAACATACTAAATGATCAAGTGCTAAGCTAACAGAATGGGTCATGTCAATCACATCATTCTCCTAATGATGTGATCCCGCTAATCAAATCAAAACTCATGTCTATGGTTAGGAAACATAACCATCTTTGATTAATGAGCTAGTCAAACACTAATTAAAACATAAAAACACATCTAAACAGAAGGTAGATGCAAAATTTATTACTAGACAGAAACAAAAACAAAAAACACAAATAAAATTGGGTTGCCTCCCAACTAGCGCTATCGTTTAACGCCCCTAGCTAGGCACAAAACCGAGGATAGATCTAAGTGGTGCCATCTTTGTCACTCAATTCATAAGTAGCTCGCATGATAGATTCGTAAGGTAATTTGACTTTATTTCTTGGAAAGTGCTCCATGCCTTTCCTTAATGGAAATTGGAATCTAATATTCCCTTCCTTTATATCAATAATCGCACCAATCGTTTTAAGGAATGGTCTACCAAGAATAATAGGACAAGAAAGATTGCAATCTATATCAAGAACGATAAAATCTACGTGCACCAAATTCCTATTTGCAACAATGAGAACATCATTGATCCTTCCCATTGGCATTTTAATGGTGGAGTCCGCAAGGTGCAAATTTAAAGAGCAATCATCAAGATCATGTAAACCTAGAATATCACATGAAGTTTTCCGAATCGTGGAAACACTAGAACCCAAATCACATAAAGCATAACACTCATGATCTTTAATTTTAATCTTTATAGTAGGTTCCCACTCATCATAAAGTTTTCGAGGTATAGAAACTTCCAAATTAAGTTTTTCATCAAAATATTGCATCAAGGCATCAACAATATGTTTATTAAAAGCTTTATTTTGACTAGAAGCATGAGGAGAATTCACAACGGATTGCAACAAGGAAATACAATCTTCTAGAGAACAATTATCATAATTAAATTCCTGGAAATCCAAGATAGTGGGTACAATGCTATTTAAAGTCTTAAACTCTCCAATCCCACTTTTATCAAATTTAGCACCAAGATCTAAGAACTCCGAATCATTGGGACGCCTTTTAACTAAAGTTGACTCATCTCCAGTCCCATCATTATTAAGATTCATATTGCAAAACAAAGATCTAATAGGGGACACGTCAATAACTTTAAGATCTTCATCATTATTTTCATGGAACTTTTCTGGTTTGGCAGCCATCTTATTGACTAAGGTAGCTTGCTTATCAGAAATTTGGGCTATAGAATTTTCAAGCCGAGTAATTTGAGAGTTCAAACCATAAAATTCTTTAGACATATCATCGAGCTCTTTGTTCATAAACCCCATAAAACTTTTTTGTTCTTTAAGCTCTTTTCTGAAAAAATTATTATGCTCATAAAACTTCTAACGTTTGATTCAATCTCTTCCAACCATCTAAGATGAAGGTCGGTGATCTTAGGCAGATCCATAAGGGAGAACAGGCACACAAAAAGACAAGCGAAAGAGAGAGGAGGTTGGGAAAGAGAGGGCGAATACAACAGCAAAGGTGACGTGGGGGAGAGGAAAACGAGAGGTAAATGGCAAATAATGTAAATGCGAGGGAGATGAGTTTGTGATGGGTACTTGGTATGTCTTGACTTGAGCGAAGACCTCCCCGACAACGGCGCCAGAAATCCTTCTTGCTACGTCTTGAGCTTGCGTTGGTTTTCCTTGAAGAGGAAACGGTGATGCAGCAATAGTAGCGTAAGTATTTCCCTCAGTTTTTGAGAACCAAGGTATCATTCCAGTAGGAGGATCCTCAAAAGTCCCACGCACCTACACAAACAAACAAGAGCTCGCAACCAACGCAATAAAGGGTTGTCAATCCCTTCACGACCACTTGCGAAAGTGAGATCTGATAGAGATAGTATGATAAGATAAATATATTTTTGGTATTTTATAATTTGATTGGAAAAGTAAAGATGCAAATGAAAGTAGATTGAAAACTTATATGATAAAAGATAGACCTGGGGGACATAGGTTTCACTAGTGGCTTCTCTCAAGATAGCATAAGTATTACGGTGGGTGAACAAATTACTGTCGAGCAATTGATAGAAAAGCGAACAATTATGAGATTATCTAGGCATGATCGTGTATATAGGCATCACGTCCATGATAAGTAGACCGACTCCTGCTTGCATCTACTACTATTACTCCACACATCGACCGCTATCCAGCATGTATCTAGAGTATTAAGTTCATAAAGAACAGAGTAACACATTAAGGAAGATGACATCATGTAGAGGGATAAACTCATGCAATATGATATAAACCCCATCTTTTTATCCTCTATGGCAACAATACAATACGTGCCTTGCTGCCCCTGCTGTCACTGCGAAAGGACACCGCAAGATTGAACCCAAAGCTAAGCACTTCTTCCATTGCAAGAAAGATCAATCTAGTAGGCCAAACCAAACTGATAATTCGAAGAGACTTGCAAAGATAACTTAATCAAACATAAAAGAATTCAGAGGACATTCAAATATTTCTCATAGATAAACTTGATCATAAATCCACAATTCATCAGATCTCGACAAACACACCGCAAAAAGAGTTACATCAAATAGATCGCCAAGAAGATCAAGGAGAACTTTGTATTGAGATTCAAAGAGAGAGAAGAAGCCATCTAGCTAATAACTATGGACCCGAAGGTCTGTGGTAAACTACTCACAACTCATCGGAGAGGCTATGGTGTTGATGTACAAGCCCTCCGTGGTTGATTCCCCCTCCGGCGGAGCGCTGGCGAAGGCTCAAATATGGGACCTCGCAGATACAAAAGGTTACGGTGGTGGAAATAGCTTTTCGTGGCGCCCCTGATGTTTTTGGGGTACATGGGTATATATAGGAGGAAGAAGTAGGTCAGTGGACGCCCGAGGGGCCCATGAGAAAGGGGGGCGCGCCCAGTAGGGGGGCGCACCCTCCGCCCTCGTGGCCTCCTCGATTGCTTCTTGACTTGCACTCCAAGTCCTCTGGATCATGTTTGTTCCAAAAAGATCGCTCCCGAAGGTTTCATTCCGTTTGGACTCTGTTTGGTATTCCTTTTCTTCGAAACACTGAAATAGGCAAAAAAACAGCAATACGGGCTGGGCCTCCGGTTAGTAGGTTAGTCCCAAAAAATGATATCAAAGTGTATAATAAAGCCCATAAACGTCCAAAACAGGTAATATAATAGCATGGAACAATCAAAAATTATAGATACGTTGGAGACGTATCACATGTTCATTTCCCAAAAAGCACTTCTCTTCACTTCATACAAGAGAGTTTGAGATACTCGAGATATCACATAATACACATGAACTTATCGTTTAAATGTATGAAAACCTTGTTTATCAACTTAAGTAGTTAGTATATGACATAATAAGACTATGTGCGCATGTTTTTTATTTTTCTGATTTTTATTTAATTTATTATGCTCATTTGAAATCCGGTCAAACATAGCTTTGACCGCTCAAAACCCCTCCCAAACCCCGCTAACCCTAGCACTGAACAAGGATCGTCCATCTAACCCTAGCGGTGATCAAGGGCCATCGATCTAAACCTTCTAGAAGGAATCTGCAGGGAGGAGGGGGAAGATCCGCGAGATGTAATCTGATTGGCTGGGAGATTGATTTTTGAAACAAATACAGGGCACGCTAGATGGACCGTTGGGCCGTCTCGTTGTCTGGGCCTGAGATCTCAGTAAATAGACCGTCTCAGCCTTTCCAGGCCTTGCATGCATGGGAGGCGGCGACATGGGTTTGCATGCGCGGGAGGCGGACGTGCATGCATGCGAGCGAGGTGAGGGAGGCACGCTAGGCGAGTTAGGCTAGCGAGGCGAGCCAGGTGGCCATGCACGTATTGATTTAGAGATAGGCATTACGGCAATGGTTCTGGGCAGTGAGTCAGATGCACGGGCCCGGTCAAAGAGCTATGCAGTGATTCAGATGCACGCCCGCGCCCCATGCATCATTCTCGTGCAAAAATTAAAGAGTGCAAAACATAACGGATAAACACACGTGTCCGGATTCACACACACACCGTTCTCATCCTTTATCTCTTCCTCTCTCACCCACATGCCTAAAATGGGGTACCTCTCTTCCTCTCCCACCCACAAGCCACAACCGATCCATTATCTCCAACTTCAAACACCCAAGCAACCTAGCCCTCCCCAAGCGAGACCAAGTGAAGATGCAGTTCAATGGGCCGACATTCAACCGTCCGCCTGTCATGCCGGAGATGCGCTACCCACCGAGCATGCTCGTGGAGAAGGAGCTCCGCATGTGGGCTATTTCAAGGTGGAGGGGTTCCGTCGAACTCACCCGCGCCTTCCTTAGAGCCGGCTATTCCCACCTCCCACTGGGCTCGCCTAGTATGTTCACCCTCAATGAGGTTCGTGACCGCGGCGGCATCCTCCTACTGCTCACGGTCACCTTATTTGACACACGCGAAACTTGGAGCGGCTGCGAGTCCATCTTCTTCACCGTGTACAACATCTACACCAACTACGAGAGCATCTTCCCCACTCTAGGCCAGATGCAGTCCCTTCCCTATGACGATGAGGAGGAGGAGATGTGAAGTTTAAGACAGTGTTGAAGGGGCGCGCGGCCAAGCTGGAAGAAGGAGTTCAAGATGAAGATGTTCAAGCCCGGAGTCAAGCTCGTCATGTTTTGTTTTTATTTTGTTGCTTTTCTATGTCGTGTCGTGTCGTGTCATGTTTCATCATGTGTCCGTGAACTTATTATTATTGCTTAATGTAAGGGTACAGTGTGTTGCATCTTGTCTAAGTTATTAGGGTTTATTATGTGTGTTAAAAAATGTCTGTGCCCAAACATATCATTTCTTCCCTAAACCAAGTCATGAAGTTCGAGAACTTGTGGTCTTCGTTAATGAAAATCGGAGGGGGTGAGAAGCCCTCTCTTCCATTCAAAAAAAAACAAGTCATGGACTAACATGCAAATTTATTCCCTTTAAATCCTAAACCAGGTGCCACTCTAACCCTAAACCAATTGCCACTCTAACCAAAATCATGTGGTAGTGCAAACATACATTCTCAACCTTCCAACCCTCCAAAATTTCAGTGCAAAACAAAGGAAAACCACTCTCATACGTGTGCAAACATTCACGGTCTCTCTATGTATACCTTCCTTCCCTACCCATGCCAAGATATTTCCATCTGTCCTAGCGGTTACCAGCGAAGCCCTAAACGCCACAAACCCACGTGGTCCCGGGTTCGAGTCCCCAGCCGCACCAATTTTTTGTGCATTTTCCACCCTTCATTTTTTTAGACAAATTATTTTTTTCTCAATGTAATGCCCTTAAAAATGTTCATTTATTTTGGCACCAGGTGTAAACCTCTACCAGAGTTGAGGCATATTTTCCATGACAGTTTGGTCTTTGATTTAAATCAAGGTGTATTTGAATTGGAGTAATTAAATTGCTATTAAATATTTAACAGCTCCAAAAAAATTCTAACCTTAATTGTTTACTGCCTAAAAATTTCTAACCTTAATTGCCATTAAATATTTGAATTGGAGCATTATGATTTACTGCCTAAATTAAATCAGAACAGAAAACAGAAAAATACGCAAAAGAACCCCCGAATGGGCCTAATTGGATGCAATTGGCCCATTAGTCTAGCCTGCACTTGGCTCTATGCTCTGAATTTGGCCCAAGAGCAACCTTTTTTTTTGACAGAAAGGCAGAGCAGAGAGCTGCATTTCATTGATCAAAAGTTTCTGAATTCCTCATTTCTTCTCCTTTTTTTCAACATATTGAAATGTTGGTCACTTCTTCTCTTTTTTTCAACATTTAAACAACTTTGACCAACATTTAAACTAGGTGAATTTCTCATACAATTTCAAGCTTACAAATTCCTCCATAATTCATGCATTTCCATACATTTTCAACATTACAACGAGTGCGATTACCATACCTTGAAATGCCCAAAAGTATTTGCAAATGGGTATTGGTAGTTCTTGATTGTGGCACCCCGGCTCAGAGAAACCGGAACGCCCCGTATTCCAGCCCAGAGATCGAGGAGAAGTCTTCTGGAATACAGCACTGCTTAGCATAGAACAAATCAGCTCTTTATTACAATCTATATGGGTACAAGGGGGCTACATCAGCACGGCGAAACTACGCGTGCCATGGTTGTGCCATGCAAGCAGCAGAAAATCATGAAGCAGCGGCATGACTACTTGCAGTAGAACAACGACGACGGTGATGAACTCCACTCCGCAGGGACTCTGGCTGGAACGCTTATCCTAGCTCGCAAACAAGGGATCCACGGCAAACAAGCAACCAAAGCCGGCATGACCTACAAACTGGCATGACACGCCAGGTCAGTATATTGAATGTACTTGCAAGCTCACAGCAACCAAAGCAATCAAGACAAACAATAGCATGGAAATTACAGATTAACAAGGATTAACATGATACTATCAGTTCAATCATAGCATGAACAAGATGATACAACTAGAACAATACGAGCATGGCATAAACATATGGACATGATGGGCCTAGCATGCAACACGATGAACTATCATGCACCAACTTACTCTGTTCGGGTTACATCGTAACCACCACATGTATCACTTACCTCACGACATTACACGATCATCTCGGGATCCAATCACGCTTGGTATTAACAATACCGTAGTAATCATACATGACCACAAGGAGCTTGACCTTTACCCTTGACTCTCGCATAACATCACAAATATCCAACAAGTTGGTATTCACAATACCACAGTGATCCTCTCACGATCACATAAATATCAACCAACTTCTTTCATCATCGAATAAGGGTTGTTATTAAGCACATTGTTATCATTATTAATGTTGACCCATAGTGTGACCAACTACGAACTGGGCCCTTATCCACGGGCGCGGCTATCGATAGATTAAACACACACTCTGCAGAGGTTAGCACACTATACCCACCACGGAACCCATGGTCTCGCACTCCCAAACGTGCGGACCACGGCTTTCCGACAAAACTGATCTACTGCCATGACACTCCCCGGCCACTCCGACCAACTCCCCTTTGGGCTAAGTTCTGGGTGGTCCCGTGCCTACCACAGCCACCAACGGCCACCGTCGTGGCAAAACGGTCCCAAACAGGGACATGAGATCAGAACCAAACACAGGCACACCAGGGTTATGCCATCCGACCCGGCCAAGGTAGCGCCCGCGCATAACCTTCCCTCGCAGGAGGCACTGGTGAGAGGCGTGACAATAGACCCAGTTAGGGCCTTCCCATAAGGCAAACGTGGTTGCACTGGTCAGATCGATATGGTGCCACCATGACTCAGCCAACAGTTGTTCAAGTTCAATTTAATCCGGTTAAACTTTAATGCAATATGCTGAGCCATGATAAAATAACATGATGCAACTACAATGCATGAACATGATATCAAACGTAAGCATGGAGGTGCATCATAATTCACGAGCATAGCAACGACATTTAACCATTTATCCAGATGAGCATGTCATACTGACGAGCATGAATATCACAACTAGCACACTACTCATAGCATGACATGACACTAGCATCAACAATAAATACCATGCAATAACGATAAAACTACCATGCAAGTATTTAATCAACTGGATGTAAAGAAACATGCATAACGGCGGTACTCAGAACAGACGGTAGTCATGCACCGAAGACCATCACCGACATGGACTACTACCAAACATGGTCCATAAGAAAGTAATACTAGCATGAAGAGCATAATAACATAGCGCAAGAAAACATAGCATGATGGTAAACACTTATCCATAAGCATAACCGAAATACCGACAACAGTAGCAAAACAAACAAACAGTTATTAAAGATTCAAGTTGAAACCAATGCTTCTGCATGTCTATCATGCAAATGGTGGTTGTGGCTTGCTTGGAGATGAAGAAGGCTCAGGGGAGAAGTGCGGAACGACGGCGGGAAGAATCATGAGAAAGGGCACTCTCTTGAAGGGGGCTGATTAGGGCAAGGGCAAAATGGTCAAATGCAGAATGTTGAAACATAGTGAAAATGGTACCAAAAGTTCGGGCTCGAAGAGACGAAGACGTGAGCGTTGGATTCACCTAGATCGGAGTTACGGTTGCGGAGATATGAGGTGATGAAGTTCAGGGACTTTTCTGTAAAAATAATATTCACAAACGGGTCCCTGAGTGGATTAGGCAGAGGCATAAATTAGATATACGCTTTCAGAAATAGAAAACGCATTCGCACGAATGCGCTTCCACTTATCCACGTCAGCATGGGCGGGGTCAACGCGGGGCCGGCTCCTGAGGCTGATGGGTGGGGCCCGCGCATCTCTCTCTCTCTCTCTCTCTCTCTCTCTCTCTCTCTCTCTCTCTCTCTTTTCCTTCTCCTCATTCTTCTCCAGCTCGATGCCGCGCAGGGGAGGCCTGAGGCCGAGCGCTCCGGTGATGACTGTCGGCGCTACGGCCACTATCCACGGCGCTCGGACCACCGGCGTGTTCGGGAGAGGGGGCCGCGTCGGATGGGCCATGCCACGGACGCCGGAGACCCCAGGAAGGGGTGGGGCGTCGGCCGCGGCGGACAGAGGCGTTGGACGCCAGCGGGGCTCACGGCCAGCAGCCACCGGAGGAGTAGGAGAAGAGCGGAGGGGCTTGGGTGGACTACGGGAATTGGTCTGGTGGCGTCTAGGAGGAGGGGAAGGGCTTGGGTCGGTCAAATTTAGCCGAGGCCGTGCGGCGGCCATGGCGGCCTACTACGGCGAGGAAGGGCTCCAGGGCTTGGGAGACTAGCTAGGGAAATTCCTAGGAATGGGGTGAGGCTGCTGGAGTGCTCGGGCTACGCAGGGAGGGGCTACTTATAGCCGTGCGAGATCATGGCCGAGCTGGCGGCGCCGCGGACGCATGGACGGCGCCGCGGACGCGTGTGCTCGCGCATGAGCTCGGGGAAGACGACGGGTATGGAACGGACGAGCGCCAGGGGTCACGGAGACGAGCGGAGCTCGAGGACAAGGGAGAAAGAACCCAACAGAGGACACTACAAAAAAAGACACATCCGTGACATTTTGGGCCGAACGAAAAAAATTCTGTCATACATATGACACTTCTATGATGATAATTGTGACAAAACCCGATATCATCATAGATGTGGTGGGCTCCTACTTCTATGACAGGAAAACATGACAGAAAATGGGCTTTTCGTCCTGGGCGGGCCAGAGACGCAGCTGCATGACATTCTTTGGGCCGTCCATGACGGAAAAAACCGTGGTAGAAGCGAGGGGGAGGAAAATTTCGGGGAGTTGCCGGTTATGGTGGGAGGTCGGGGGCCGAGCGATGCGCGTTTCTCTCGTACGTACGCGCGTGTGTGCGAGGCGTTGGCTCTAACTGAACCCGAGCGAGGCGTTGGGCTCTAACTGAACCTGAGCGATTGCGCTGCAGGCTACGCGTTACTGAACCCAAGCGATCAATCGATGGCTGTTAACTGAACCTGATGGAGCGATTCCTTCGCTACTGCTGCTAACTGAAGCCAATCGATTGGATGAACAGGGAGCGTTGCGGGGGGTTTTGGATGAACAGTGAGCAGTGGCG
This sequence comes from Triticum dicoccoides, assembly GCF_002162155.2. NCBI lineage: Eukaryota > Viridiplantae > Streptophyta > Magnoliopsida > Poales > Poaceae > Triticum > Triticum dicoccoides. Next base: position 61,331,427 of record NC_041383.1, read on the forward strand.
TTGCCTCTGGATGAACAGGAACCCGTGGTGTGGAGGGATGGATGAATAGTAGACGGTGGAGGGGTGGCCGTGGAGGGGTGGTTGAACAGGACCCCATGGTGTGGAGGGCTGGATGAACAGTAGACGGTGGAGGGGTACCCATGGAGGGGTGGTTGAACAGTAGCCGGTGGAGTAGCGCGCGGTGGAGGCTAGATTAATAGGAGCCCGTGGAGGCTGGAGGAGGTCGACGGTGGAGATGAATAGTATCCCGTGGAGTCCCATTTTGCGGTACGCCACACCTCTCCCGATGAACAGGACCCCCGTTTCGACCGTAGCGCTCCAACACAAGTCCGTTTCGTCTGTTTTGCGGTACGCCACACCCCTCCCGATCAACAGGACCCCCGTTTCGACCGTAGGAGGTCCGTTTCGTCCGTTTTGCGGTATGCCACACCCCTCCCGATCAACAAGACCCCCGTTTTGACCGTAGGAGGTCCGTTTACTCCGTTTTGCGGTACGCCAGACCCCTCCCAATGAACAGGATCCCGTTTCGAACGTGGCCGGTCGAACACAAGGCTGTTTGCTCCGTTGTGCGGTACGCTAGGCCTTGTTTCCATCGCCTGTTCCGTCCAAGCCCTCCCGATGAACACGACCATGCATTCCGTTCTGACCCAGCCGGTTGGCTCCCACGCGTTCCGTTGCCTCCCGATGAACACGACGCATTCCGTTGCCTCCCCATGAACACGACGATGATGCTATTTCTCCGTTCGGACCCAGCCATGTACGTATGCGCGAGTAAGCGTTCGAGACCTTGCCCGTATGTACGTACGTGGCTGTATTTTCTTTCTTGCACCCTCGCCGTTGTACATACGTGTACATGCTACGTGCGCGCCTCTACTACGACACGTGCGCGCCTCTACATCTACGACACGTGCGCGCCTCTACATCGACCAGTATGGATGTACACGTTCATGACCAGAATGACAACGCTACGTACGCTTCGACCAGGTGGGTCCCAACTGTCAGGCACTTCCTTGCCTGCGAAGATGTAGCTGGTGGGTCCCAGCAGTCAGGGGGGCGAATCATTTTATTTTTTTTGCCTGGACGCACTTCCTTGCGTGCGAAGGTGTAGCTGGTGGGTCCCAGCAGTTAGGGGGGAAACATTTTTTCGTGAAATATGGTGGCCCGTCTGGTGGGTCCCCGCTGTCAGGTGGAGGAATAATTATTTTGCGCGTAATAAGGAGCACTTCCTTGCTGCGACCGTGGACCCAGCTGTCAGCCTCTCCACGTACAGTCCACGTCCAATGGAAGTCGGTCGTTGACCACATTGACCATGCCGCGCCGAGAGCACCACGGCGGTGGACGACGGGTAGCCGGGGAAGACACGGCAGTGGATGCCCACGCGGAGGGGAGTACGACTGTACGAGGGTTTACTGGTTCGTCTGCCGTCGCCGGAGAATAACAGCAGGTGTGGGTGAGTAGAGGGATGGCTAGGCAAGCGATGGGAGTACGGTGGGGCGGTGAGGCCTGCGCGGCAGCACAGCCGGCCGCGGGAAGGAGGGAGCAAGCAGTCCCGCCGGTGCTTGTTTGAGCGGCCGGAGCAGAAAAGCAGAGATTGAAGAAGCACGACGGCCGTTGGATGGCCATCCAACAGTCACTGCTTGTGCGTCAATCTTTTTTTTAGGAAAACCTCAAATCTGTGGAAAATAGCATACATCCCATCTGCCATTATTTTTAATAATTTACAGCCCATTTGCTAATTCTTAAGGTTTCTTTGGAGCCCATATTCTTTTTGTTAGCATTACAGCCCATATTGTGGCCACGGTTAAAAACGTATACAAAATTTTCAATATTTTGGAGCGGTCTGAACTCTTTTTAATCCCGAAATTTCGACTCACATTCAAACTGATTTTAAAAATAAATGTATATCTATATAAAATCCAACAAATTCTCCACGCATAAAAATTAATGTAATTTAAAATCTCGAAATGAAAAAAAGATATTTGAAACTAATTGCCGGTTTGATGTGTATTAAAAATGTACAGCCCATTTCTCATTACTGATGGGCCATTTTCTCGGCCAGCCGAATGAAAGTTCTCCTCGTCTTGGAAGATTTGCATCCCAATAGGCCTAACAAAGCGACTTACTTGGCAAATCACAAAAAAGTAAGTTGTGGCCGTGGACCCAGCTGTCAGCCTCTACACGTACAGTACTCTCCCGATGGAATGTCGTTGACCACATTGACCACGCCGTGCCGAGAGCACCAAGGCGGTTGACGACGGCGAGGCCTAGGAAGGGGACGACGCAGAGCTGGGGAAGACGCGATAGTGGATGCCCATGCGGTGAGGAGTACGAGGATTCACTGGTTCGGCTGCGGTGTGAGGCTGCCGTCGCCGCAGCGCCTGGCTAGTGGTGGGAGTAGTAGGGACGATGAGGCCTCAACGGCAGCACAGCCGGCCACTGGAGGTAGGAGCTGGCGGTCTCCCCGGCGCTGGTTTGGGCGGCTGGTGCAAGAAGAGAAGCGATTGAAGAAGCAACAGGACCGTTTGATTCAAATCCAACGGTTACTGTTGCTAGAATCGTTTGTTGACTAAGTTGACAAGCCCTGCGTACGCGTCAACATAGTAGTCCCACAGGTCAGCCTCCCAACCGGTGCACCCTAGATGTCAGTGGGAGGAATCATTTTTTTCGCGTAATAAGAAGGCAGTTGATTGCGTGCGGCTAGGCCAGCGGAGGGAGTATGGTGGGCCGGGGAAGCCCGCGCGGCATCACAACGGGCCACAAGAGGAGGGAGCAGGCAGTCCCGCTGGCGCTAGTTTAGGCGGCTGGAGCAGGAAATCAGAGATTGAAGAAGCACGGCAGCTAGAATCGTGTGTTCACTGACAAAGCCTTGCGTAAACAAGTCAGCCTCGAAATGTGTGGCATGTACAGCACATTTGCTATTATTTTTATAACTTTTACTCATTTTCTAATTCATATGGAATTTATTGTAGCCCGTTTTCCATTTTTAGAATTGCCGGCCATTTTCTGGTCAGTACCAGGGTCACAAAATTAACTAAATATATGGGTAATTTTATATTCTTAATCCAAAAATTAATGGCCATACTAAAACAAATTTAAAAATAAGTTAGTACTATGTCATGTTAAATCCAATGAAATACGTATAAGATATCAGTGAAGAACAAAACTAAAAAAAAATTAATATCCCATTTGCTCGTCTTGAAAGATTTGCAGCCTAGTAATTCGGAGAAAACAAATAGGCCTAGCTTGGGTATTCTTCAAAAAGAAATACTGGGCTACCTATTTTCCCAAAGAACTGGTGCATGAGCATTTAGCTTTATTTATTTATTTACTTATTTATGTTTAGGGGACCATGAGCATGTACCTGGGCCGGATTCATGTGAGAGCGTCCCTTCCAGTTAATTATGGGCTTCTCTATTGGGCCTTCATCAGTGGGCTGCATGTTATCAACAAGTGGAAAATGTGTTCCGTACGAAAAATAGTATGAGCTACGTACGATACGGGGCACTAAAGGATCGAACCGTGCAACGACTTCCAAAACATTCTATTTTGTCATTCTAACAACACATTTATATTCAACCAACAGACGAAATATACTATTGATTGTACATTGAAAACAGCAGCAGCAACCAGGGCTGGGGGTGCAACAGAAGCAGTAAGCAGGCCAGAAGAGTGAAGACGCATCTCTCTCTTCCAAACCAAACATTAGCCATCATTACAAAAGGGCTACCAAAAAAGAACAAGTGTATGCATCAAACTAAATAAAGATCCTACTGCACCAAGTGTACGCATCTAACTAACTGGCTCAGTTAGACGTTACTATTTATTAAGCTGTGGAGATTGGCAGACGGCTTGAACCAGATGGGTGCCTGACGGGGGAAACTCCAGCCAGCAGGTTGAAGTCTGATACTTGCAACTCTCTCTCGTACTTTGGGCTGCAGAATGTGGCGACACATATCAGGGCATGGTGCATGCAGAGACGCATGGTACACTGTGTACACACAGTTTTGCCTGATGAACAAAACCACGCTGCCATCATGATCCTTGACGTCGGTTCTCCTGGTTAATCAGATAATTCAGTTTGACAAATAGAGAGCGTGTGCCAAGGCTACTTACCAGCCTCCAGTCAAAAAATCCTGAAGGCCCAGAGAAGCTGGGATCCTGCTCAAAGACCTTGCAGTGACTGTGATTGTATTCCGCGAAACAACACGTCCGGTATGTGCGAACGATCATCAGTCTTTCGCCGTCGTCTGATCGAGCCAGGAACCACCTGCAACTGCCATGCCGCTTTTCTTTGAAAGGTTCTGGGATTAGGAAGGGTAGGGACACTAGGCGGCCTACAACATCATATCAAGTTGGAGTCAAATAAAAAAGGGCTCTTGATTTAGTCAATCTTAAGAACGGCATGTTATGAGCATGAATATTTTTTCAATAAATGTTGACAGTAATATAAGAAAGCCATCATGATATCATAGGAAAGTAACATACTACTGTAACAGCCGTTTGTAGCAATGACTGGAGTAGGCCAGCAATACGTCGATCCATAGAAGGAGTCGACATCGTAAATGAAGCCCTTGTGTTCAATGGCATCAGAGAACCATGGAGGATGTATGATCCTGCGATGGACGTGCAGATTTATGCACTTACCGCAGTGACCTGTAAGATAGGAGAGATCGCGGTTGAAGAACGCAATTAGCCTAAAATCTTTATAATTCCCAGATCTTATGGGCACTTGGCAGATTACAACCTTGAGCAAATCAAACTTGGTATCATGTTGGCTACTGTAAGATTCCGAGTATTCTGGGCCGTGGTGCCAAAGCAGTGCAGTGTTAATCAGAGGAAGGGGGATCAATCGTCGGGTGTAGACCTCCACGAGCATCTAGCTGCCGCGACCGTCGACGAGCACCATCCAAGACGTGTTCATGCCGACCCAATACATACCGTTAATGTAGCTGAGGCTGACGGGGATCAGATCGCAATGAAGGGGGTTGATGCTTGCCACCCTACGATCCTTATGCTGTGTGACACGCCGTTTCTGAAGATCAGGCGGGATCAGCAAGCAAGGAGCTGGCTTAAAAAGCTCCGGCCTGAGGGCTTTGAGTAAACGGTACAGCCCCGATGAGCACGCGGCGAGCGGCGTGGTACTGAGATTGTCCACACGCGAAACAATGAGCTTGATTACCTTTTTGGGGAGCGAATTCCAGCCACTCTTTCGGCGGACGCTGCTTGGTTCTGCCATTATTAGTGCTTGGGTTTCGGATGAAGGGGGGAGGCGCCTAGCGGGGATGGAAGCTTGGACGAGATTATGTGTGAACAAAGATGGAGAAGCGAATATGTGCTGCGGGAAGTGGACAAGTGATGATGACTACATCATGCCGCTTGACTTACAAGACACATACCAGCAGCGTAGGGTCATATCGATGCCAGACAACTTGCTTGAGTGATCACAATACTGGTACTCCCTACAGTACCTACTACAGTACTATGCCCTAGCTTGCTAGAGTAGAGTAGTAGAGTAGGACTCTGCTCTACTACTAGCACCGGAGGAGTAGTATATTCTAGTCTAAAATAGTTACAAACTTCGATGCCCGATCGTGGAACAACTATGAACCGTGCTCAAAGACCGTGTCTATGTGGTGTTTGGACTTATATGCAAAAAATAGCAAGATGCCCGTGCATTGCACGGTACACCATCATCATCAACTCGGTTTTTTCTCTACTCCTACTCCATAAAAGACTCAGTTTGTGATGATGGAGGCGAGGAGGCGTGTTCAGCTGGGCGTGCAGCGGACGGCGTAGCACTATTCAATTTGTTATAAAAAAGTACTTGTAGAGATAGAGACATAGGGAGGAGCACGAGGTAAGGCCTTATCTGTAAATGTGGAGAGAGGTGCGGGTATCTTTTGTAAAATTGTCATAGTTGGCTTTATATCCATCAGTTATAGATCAGACAGTCTATATTACAAGATGGCAGGCAAACCATCATCACCGACTCGGTTTTCTATAAGAGTAGATATATATATATATATATATATATATATATATATATATATATATATATATATATATATATATATATATATATATATAGATAGATAGAGACTAGGGAGTACTAGTAAGGACACCATCTACTGCTTTGTGTGCTACTCCCACGCTCCATTCGGCGGCCGCAACGTCCCCTACAGCCACTCCCTCCTGCGATCCATTCGGCGGGCGCTGTTGAAATCTGGGGAGCGCACTCTTGCGACTGCTGGCAGCCATGACTTCACCGACGACGACTTCTTCCCCAACCTCGGCAACCTCTACCTCATCGGACAGACTTGGAATCTGAGGAGCTGGGACTATCCCGCCAATGTGGACTTGGAAAACCCATGGCATCCGTTCTATCCTTTACCCACCGACTCGGTGCACGGGGACTCCAAGGAGGTTCACCTGGACATACGCATTATCAAGTGCACTTAGAAAACATGTAGTGTGTGTGTGGGCGCTTATGGCCCGTGTCTTTGCCGCTTTTGATTATGTAAGCTTGTCATTAAACTTGAGTGGCTTTTGCCGTAGTCCTTCCTTTGAACTGATCCTCTCAGTGAGCTGATGTAAGACACTTTGGGTTTCATTCGATAATGGAACCGGAGAGGAGCCTCCCTATTCTTCTAAAAAAATATGCATTATCAAGTTAAATCTTGATCATTAGTCTTCGCTCAATGTAATCCGCTGTCTAAGCATGTGGAGACCTCCATGCAGGATCTTGCTCTATTGGAGTATCACGCATGAATAAAAGTGTATCCGTTTATGGTTTAGTCTAGAATCTTCCATGTATGAATTTTTACTACAGTACTGGTGAAAGACTTACGATGAACCATTTCTTACATCTCCTCTGCCCCCTTGCAAGTCATCCGGATTTAATCCCTCCGTCTAGGTGTATAAGGGCATGGTTAATATTACTTAATAGTATAGCTTATTGTTGACTATAAGAAAGTGCCATGTCATCTGTAGCCAACATGTATAACAATCGATACTCAAAAACTAATTCTTAAAGATCATTTCTTGCAAAGCACAATAAGTGTTATTTCTTCACAAGTTTTGTATGCAGGTTGAACAGTTGAACACTTTTGTTTGCAAAAGATACCTTTTTATCTATTTCACCCGGATGTTTGTGAGCTCTAGAGATGAGATAATATCCGAAGAAACCTATTGATACCCGTTACACATGAGATGACCCCCACATCCTTTGTCAAAATAAACAACTCCCCGATCAATGCATTTCACTCTGCGGTACAACCAAAAATTGAACTAATATTATATATAGTACGATAAATACTGATGCATGTCACCTAAAATTATATCATTCAAAACTATGTTCAAATACGAATCCAACGATATAGTTTTTGTTGACATGCACTAACATTTTGTCAGTTAAATCTCCAGTCAAATTCAATGGGGGACTAATAAACCACGACCGATGTAGTACAAGTGTAGAGGGCGGTACTGCATGGGAGTTTCACCTCTCACCCCGCTCGTGGCGCGGCAGTAAAGTCATCATATCACAAAACCCAACCACTCCCAGTAATAAATGGCCTGGTAAAATAAACGGACAAGCAACCATCACATCCCTCCGTCTTTTTTGCATTTCATCTCTCTGCATTTACTTTCTCCGGTTCATCTCCCACACTCGGTCCCTAGCTACTACTCCTAGGGTCAGTTCTTTTGGCGGCTTCCCCAGCTTTTCCCACAAGACTAGTCACAGTGGAGAGTAACAATAAGGCGACTCACTCATTTATTTGGGCTTCTAAACTACTACTCCGTCCTGGTTTATTCCTCACCATTGTAATTTGTGCTAAATTTTTACCAAAGATTTAACTGATAAAATGTTACTCAAAACACTTAGGCGCAGTGCATCTAGGTGTGTAAGTCATCTTACGAAAACCAAATAATCCCAAAACACTTAGGCACGGTGCATTAACTTCTACCTCATTTCTTGTTTCTTGACATATCAACCAATAAGAGATAAAGAGTGTACATGCTTTTAATGATGTGAGATATCAAACACGACATGTAGTGGTTAGTTCATTGCATGCAATACTATTAATTAGCAAATAAACATTAACGTTTCTCATTTTCTCATCCTCCTAGGTCACGGTGCAAAGAGAAATAACCACAGAGAAGGAAGCTAAAAGTAAACTATCAAACGAGCATTTGTGCATTTGTTTTGCAGTGAATCGTTTCACAAGCTTGACTAGTGCTGTTTTTTTACTTTTACAAAAACCGCATCGTAATGTTCAAACGTGCATTTGCACATATATAAGTAATAGTAGTACTCCCTCCGTCTAGGTGTACAAGTCTTCCCTCCTTCTTGGTCACCGTGCACAACCAAAGATGACTTATTGACCTGGACGGAGGGAGTAGCACAGTCTGCAAGCATATATCAAGAGAGACGTGTAGTCCGATAGTATATAGTAAAGTTTGTGCTATATGCACGTACTTGCAAAATGCGTAATAATACACAACGTTTCCAAACTTTCCCTTTTACATACTTAATTAAGGACGCTAAAAATTCCAGAACGTTCGGGATTTATCATTTGCACCCCAAAACTAATGAGATCACCTTACGAAACAAAAGTTATACTCCTCCTAAAAGCAACAACGCTCGCAGGAGCGCTTGCGGCGCGCCACGAGTGCCCTGGTGCGCGGACATTTCCCAGCGCACCGACACAACGCCTCTTCCTCAGCCTTGCAACTCGCGAGGTGATGATTGGCGGCTTGCCGGCGGGCGAGCACGATCTCACCGGTGTGGTGATCCGGCGCTAACAGGTACTCCTCCTAGCTGGAAGCGTGCACCCGGTCCACGTACCGCCAAGCGTAGATGAGGCGCTTGGGCCCGACTGCACTCAGGGCGTCGGCACGGGCGTCCTCCGCCACCCTCACGTCCCTCGCACGAGCCTTCTGCCAAAGAACCAATTGCTTGACTCTGTCGGACGCGACATGGATCTCCCAGAAAGCTTTTTGCGCGGTGCGCTTCTCTTCCTCGGCCTTCCTCTCCGCCTCTATTTTGGCACGCTCTGCTGGAGGCAAAGCCTCCCGCAAGGCAACATCCATTTCTTTCCAAAGCTCCTCAAGGTTGGGGGGCTCGGCGGGCGGCGCGGCGTTCTCCTCGTAGAGGGGAGCCGACGCGTCCTCTGACGTGCGTGCTGGCGAGATTGAGAACGCCAACGCGTCCACCTTGACGCGTCACGGCAAGGAGCGGAACACCGACGTGTCCTCCTTGACTAGTGGCGGCGAGGAACGGAACGGCGACGCGTCGTGTCGCGGCAAGGAGCGGAACACCGACGCGTCCTCCTCGACTAGTGGCGGCGAGGAACGGAACGGTGACGGGTCGCGTAGCGGCTAGGAGCAGAACACCGACGCGTCCTCCTCGACTAGTGGCAGCGAGGAACGGAAAGGCGACGCATGACCGTCCGCGCGGTGCAGCAAGGGGCTCCTAGGGCTTGGGAGGGGATATGCCATGGTGGTCGATGTGAGAGGGAGGGGTAGGAGATAGCAATGAACGTGAACGTGAGGGAGGGGGGAGATAGCGATGTCGTGGGAGGCGCAGTATTTATAGTGAGCAATGGCACACCTACGTAAGATATGGACTGAGCTGCACTGACTTAACTGCAGGTCCAGTTGCATCACTGACATGTCGGCCAGTACATTGCTGGGCCCGTATGTCAGTGACCCAATTCACCTGAAGTTAAGTAAAAGCTACGTGGGCATATTTGTTGGAGTAAATTACGGGGGAGCAAAGGGGTGGAAATATTGCTGGTCACAACGGATTGGACGAGCGTGGGGGGAGGAGAGTCATGCATGCAGATTTTTTCACACGGGGTGGAGTGGTGGGACCGCCGGAGGGAGAAGGAGAGTTTGGTAGGCATATTGTTTCCACACATGGAGAGGAAAAGATTTGGAGACGAACGGGCTTCCTGCAGGTATGGGGAACGGTGCATAATAAGTCATCTTGCATGCTGGGCTAGGTATAGTCTCAAGTCATTAAAACATACACGCCACACACATGTTCATATTTCAAGGTGCACTAAATTATTGCATGCGATGATTAAGGCTGGCAATCATGGTGGTATCTTAACTGGTATCATGCACACGGGAATAGCAAACATGATGATGTGGCAAAGAATTAAAGAAGAGAGGGGGGTTAGACTAACTAGTGTTCATGCATGCATTGGTAAACACATTTTTTGTGAAGAACGACAACATTAGTTGAGTACTTTTGTAGACTTCAAAAACTATTCCACCGCCTCTACTATCTTGCTAAGAGTAGGTGCAATTTTTGAGTTGATCCCTTTAAACTAGAAGGGAGGTAGTGGTACTCTAATAGCTAGGTGTGTAAGTCATCTTACGAAAACCAAATAATCCCAAAACACGTAGGTGCGGTGCATTTACTTCTACCTCGTTTCTTGTTTCGTGACATATCAACCAATAAGAGATGAGGGTGTGCATGCTTTTAATGACCTGAGACTATCAAACATGACATGCAGTGTTTAGTTCATTGCATGCAATACTATTTAATTAGCAAATAAACATTAATGTCTCTCGCTTTCCCCTCCTCCTTGGTCACGGTGCATAGCCGAAGATGACTTACTCACCTAGACGGAGGGAGTATCAACATTCACAATGTCAAATCAATATTTTTACACTCATTATAAAATGTAGTTCTTATACTCATTATAATCAGTATTGTAGATATCAATATTTTTAGTATAAATTTGGTCATGGGATTTCATTGATGCCTGTCAAAGCATGGAGGAAGCAGAGCTTAGGGCTTGCATTGCCGGTCTCTACATAGGTATTTCTCTTCATAATCCTGTAATTTTAGAGACTGATTACGCTTTTGTTGTAGCGTCTCTTGCATCGGGGGACTATGACAGGTCTGCTATGCGTGACCTAAAGATGAAAGATTTGAGCATCTCGAAGTTGATCAACAATCTTCAATTTTCAAAGATTAGTCGTTCGGCCAATCAGGTGGCACACTTAATCGCTAAGTATAGCTTTGACAATAGATTAGATGGTATTCTTGTAAATAACGTACCGCCCTGTGTGGTGAATATTGTATCGAATGAGTGTACTGGTGTGGCTGGTTAATTAATATAAGGTGGTGTTTAAAAAAAGTATATGTTTGGTCAAACACTTTGCAAACGGTTGACGGGAGTGAAAAGGACCAGAGGGAGTATCATGCATGCGGAGTAGGCAAAAAAAATTGCTCATTTTTAGCCGGTCGAAGTCTCAAAGGGCACGACCGCGCGAGGGAGGCGAAGGTCGTGGGAGGCGCGACGGTTGACGAAATTAAGTGAAGTTACATCCACGCGCCGGCATGGCGTGCGAACAGGTAGAAGCTATACTGTCAGGCCTACGATATGGGTCTAGTAGACATGACATCTAGTGGGTCCCGCATAGTTCTCGAGAACTCTTTGGGGGCTTGCTGCCGTTTATCCACCGGGCAAGCCAGCAACCCCACGCCGTTCGCACGCCCTACTCGTCCTCGTCTTCTACCTCACAACAGTTCGCTCCCAGTCGTCCCGTCCTTTCACATTAGTTCGCTCCTAGTTTTTGCGGGGTACAACAGTTCAACTTCTCCTAACCCTCCTACAAAATCCAGGGCCTCTCAAATCTCCATGGTCACCGCTGAGTACCAGGTTAGAGCCATCACCGGCGATCAGATCATCGTCATCTACACACGTGGATCCGCGACGGTGAAAGCATGCCTTGCTTGCTTCCTATGCATGTTTAACAGTTCAACGGATGAGTGGGTCGCTGGGCTAGATGTTGAGTACACCACAGTCCTGGGACGAGAGAAGGGTCTAAAGGACGAAGAGAGGAAGAAGCCCGCCGTGATCCAGGTTTGCGTACATAACATTTGCTTGGTCTGCTAGATATGCCATGCCGACGTTGAGTGCTAGGATTTTAAGAACATCCTCAAGGACAAAAGAGTGAAATTCGTTACTGTAGGCTTTAAGAACGACAAAGAAGTCCTGCGTCGAATAGGTCTCATTGTAGGCCAGCCCTTCGCTCTCCAGAAGGCAAGCCTGGTGTCCTCCTCTCAACCTTCAATGGTGACCCTGGCAGCAGCCATGATTGATCCTTCGTACGCTAAACTGAAGAAACCTCATCATGAGTTTCATCATGCATGGGAGTCGAAGACATTGGATGAAGATCACATCCTGTACGCAGCAATAGATGCCTACCTTTGTTTAAATATCTACATGGGTTGGATGAAGAAGCAGAGCCCAGTGTCCGGTTCAAGCAAAGAAGCGTCGGCGAAGAGGAAGAGGAAGAGGGACGAGGACGAAGTCGAGGACGTGGACTCGGACTCCGAGTAGGTGGCAGTGCCGTCGCTCATTCTGGTTCTACTGCAGTGTCAAGCTGACTAGTTGGTTAGTTTATTTTCAAGGGTGTATTGTGCTGAGGCCCTAGCAGAACTATGTTTATGTTCTTTCTCATTATTTGAACTGTTTAGTACGTAGAGTAGTACTAGTACTATGTCCTACTACTGTTCTTCTTGCAGTTGGTACTACTGCTCGTACCTTCGTGTTCCCATTGTACTTAATACGTTCGTACTAGTAGTATAATTTGGGCCAGTCGATTTGTGAAAGAAGTTCGACAGAGCGAAGGAAGAAGACGACAGAAGAGGTGGAAGAAGCCCTTCTAGCCATCCATGTTGCATCAAACGGCTCACATGAGTCGACTGACCCAAATTGCTCCTTCAGATTGCAGGACCCACGTGGCATTCAAGGTGTCGAAGGTAGATTCCGCGTCCGCACCCAGTTTGCGGGCTTAATGCACGTGCGAGCGGCTTCCACCGCGACATCCACCATGCGCGCCTCCTCCGCGCTGGCGGAGATGACAATGACACGCTAGTTCCTCCTCGCCGGCGTGCTGGAGCACGCGCTCGTCCTCCTCTTCGTACACTGCGTGCATAGACGCGGATCCACCAGCTGCCAGCGTGCTTGGCAGCGTGGCGGCATGGCGAGAAGGGACTGCAGACGACGTGAGCGGGCGAGCCTTCGGCTTCATGGCACAGGGATGGCGGCGACACGGCGGTGATGGGCGAGAAATTGTTGGCCGGAGCAGGCGGGCACCGGCATGCGCAATGGTGGCGGCGACATATTGATGAGAGAGCGTATGGGAGCTTACTTTATTTTTATATGAGGTTGATCAACCTTAAAAAAAAACTGTACTAGTACACGTAAACATTAGACTTAGGCAGCACTTTTATTATTTATTTTTTTGATGTTAGTACCACAGCCACGATACGGAATCCTGTGGAAGCGCGTGATCCTTTTTGTGTGTGTGAAAACAATCCTCGAATATTACACAATTTTTTTTCCTGGGAAAGTTCTTGACGCTGCAATATTTCCATATATTTGAATTTAGCTCCAGTTTGTGTTTATTTGGATTTGGACGTTTTAGGTGCGCCCTAGTTTTTTTAATACTTATTTTGTGTGTGTGACTGAGAGAGAACGTGTGTATGTGTCCATATGTGTGTTGTGGCGGAAGGGCAATGTGGAGACGGTGTGCTTGTGACACAGACATAGAGAGGGTGAGTGTGCAAACGATCATGCATGAGTGAGACATAGACATATGCCGATACGTTGTGTATACATGAGAGAACGGTCTTCTAGTTTACCTGTGTGTGTGTGTGAGAGAGAGAGAGAGAGATAGAGGGACAGAGAGAGAGAGGAGCATCCGTAACACAACAACCATCTCTCTTGATTCGTCCGTCCCTCGCACGATCACATGCAACATATGCATCAACGCGCACATTTTGACACCCTCACTCGGCCCCTGCCCACCTCAGGGCTCGCGCAATCTCTTTGTGAATACCCATTTCTCTCCTTAGGTTTTTTTTCGCTCAATATCTGACACACACACACACACACGCAGCACAACACACACACACACACTCCCCCGAGCACACAATTCATCCCCATCCAAGGTTACACGGCAACCACTCTCGCTTGTGCTTCTTTGCACCCCAACATGCACAACACCTCAATCTTCAAAGAGGGCATCGAGCAGATCAAAGACGGCGACCACACTGCGCTAGAGAATGCGGGGTCATTTGGAAGCAGGGTGATGTGACGACTGCTGACTGACTCCTCCCCCCACCCTCTCTCTCTCTTCAACAAAATTACCAATCCCTCTCTTCCTCGCACAAAATTGTCAATCCCTCAACCCATGAGATCCTTCCCCTCTCGTCCATGTTTTCCAGCTCTCTCATCAAACATGTTGTCTCTTCTCCTTCCACGTATACAGAATCACGTATATTACATGTCTCCATCTTTCTCACAGATCTAACTTCTTCCTCTCTCTCTCTCTCTCTCTCTGTGTGTGTGTGTGTGTGTGTCTCGTTAGGTTTGTCTCCTACTCTCTCATCCACATACATACAATCTTTCCCGCCCTATCTGCTCCATCTTCAAAAGCTCTCTCTGCACGTTTCATTCACACAAATGGGATATGTCAAAATGTTGCTTCTATAATGGTTGATGTAGAGTTTTGGTTGTTTTTGTTGCATCCTACAAAGTAATAACTATGAAATGCATTTAGATTCTCATTTGACTGGGATTATGTGAGTTTGAGCATGTTGTGAAGTACTATAGACCTTGTATACATCTTGGGATTCGAAAATGATTGTAACTATTGAATTGTATAGACCATTACATTCGAAGTCAATAGCCTAATATATTTATTTCACAATTTCAACAAATGATTAGTTCACTACAAAGTAAGAAAACAAATGTGTACTCCCTCCGTTTTTATTTAAGTCCGCGTATTAGCATTGGTCAAAGTCAAGTTTTGTAAACTCTTAGAAAGCTTATAACAAAAAATATTAACATATACAATAACAAATAAATACCATTAGATTCATTATTGAATGTACTTCCACATCATACATATTTGTTATGGTAAACGTTTATATTTTTATATAAACTTGGTCAAACTTTAGGAAGATTGACTTCGGTCAAACCTAATATGCAGAGTTTACTACTACTACTCGCTAGTTGCTTAGCCGAGTCACTCAACACGCCACACGGGGAGTCCAGTGTCACAAAATTTTGAGATCGGCGGAAAAATCTCCCGCGACCCTGATTCAAGCAGTGGGAAGTTACCATCATAGCCTTCGGAACAGGCCTACGTACGATGCTTGGTAGGGGGCTGTTTTCGTAACTTCAGGTTCACCCTACCCAGCCAGCCCACCCCGGCACCCAGAGTAGTACACCTGAATACTCCCCATTTTCTATCCCCACCGCAAAATAGACTTCTCCACGGCACCGCAGCCTTCGTGCTCCTCTCCTTGACATTGGCGCACTCGTCCACCGCAGCGCATTTGCCTTATCGACGACCTTGTACGCCGCACTAGAGCCGGTCCACCGTCGTCGTCGTAGACGGAGCCTCTTCCCCGGCATCATCTTCCAAGGTCTCGGATCTGCTTCCCGGAAGCCGATGCTAAGCGCTGAAGTCCCACCGTCGTGGACAATGAACTGACTCCCGTTGCTAACCATGACTCACAGAGGCCGTTGCGACCATCGTTCTCCTCCTCGATTGGTAATGTGTGTATTGAATCAGTTAGCAGTACATGTGCAGTTCCAATTTTGTTCATACCTACCCTTCAATTTTCCTGGGTGCTATTTTTCCTGTAAAAGTAATTTGTTATAGCCTCCATTGTCCAACAGAATATGAGCTTGTAATTGTGTGTCGCTCCTATATCGCGCTGTGCTTGGGTAGGTTTTTCATCTACAACCAGCAGTGTGGCAAATGATGGAAAGGTTTTTAGAACTAGCAAGATGCCCATGCGTTGCATGCATCAAGATGCATTTGTATGAGTAGTTTATCTTGTGGGAGAAAAGGATGAACGAGGGAAGGCCTTATTTGCAAATCTGGAGAGGGGTATGGGTATCTTTTTGCAAAATTCCCATTTGTTTCCTTCCTATCTGTCAGATATAAATCGGACGACCTATATTGCAAGAAAAAAAGTATAGAGAAAAAAGTAGACAGTAAAGGAAGTAGAGATAAATATTAAATATTAAATGTGTAGTAAATATAACCGTAGAGAAGAGAGTAGAGATAGCAGATACATCGGGAAAGGATCGCGCGCGCGGGAAAACGTTGTCGGGCGTGCGCTAGTTTTGGCCCGCGGCGTCCGGCGTGCTTTATAAAATCCAATGCCCTCCCACCGCTATGTGCCTTGCCACCGCTCTATGCCTCGCCACCGCTCTCTCCCCGCTCTTTTTCGCCTCGCCGCCGCCGCGCCACCATGCCGCCGCGTCGCCGGGAAACTTGGGGATACTGCGGCATCTGCGCGCGCCCCTCCGGTGACTTCTCCGCCGAGATCCGGTTCCGCGGGATGCGCCTCGGCCTCAGCAATTTTGACACCGCCACCAAGGCCGCTCGCGCGTACGACGTGGCGGCATGGCGCCTCCGGTGGCCTCATAGAACATTGAACTTCCCCAACGTGCCGACGCGGGAGCGGGCGCAGGAGCTCGCGCCTCTGCCGTGGCTTAGCACCGACGAGGATCGTCGCGACAACCAGAGGCGGGAGCACCATCTCGGCATCGCCGAGATGGACGAGGAAGCCATTGCACTATGGCGCCAACACTTCCCGCAGGACATCATCAACGAGCGCGAGTTCTATGCGCAAAGGAGGGTGGAGAGGGATAAGAGGAGGGCGGAGCGAGCCGCCTATCGCGAGGACAAGCATAGGCGAAAAGCGGACGCTCAATTCAACATGAGGCTAGGAGCAACGTCGCCCTGGGAATCCGATGATGGTCGGTATCTTCACGCCTACAGTCAGACATCGGAGGAGGACATCACCGAGGAGCAGTCGGACGACAAGGAGTAGTTGAATTATCTTTTTTTATCTATCTATGCTGAGAACTATCCTCCACTCTCTAGTATCTACTTGTCGATCTCAGCAGTGTAAATTCTTTGTTAAAGCGCCGCGCATTGCGATTCTGTTGGAGATGCTCTAACATGGCAGACGAGTGCTTTAATGTTGCCCACAAGATGCGCGAGTATTACTAGTAGTATTTTTCTTGCCATGTTGAGATTTTGGAACCCCGAGTGTGAACATGCAGAGGAGCAATGAAGACCAAACACGGGATATTTGGGACATCTTCAAGGAGCGTGGCAAGTTAAAGAGGACCTGCACCGAACCTGTAAAACGAGCTTTGGTAAGTAACACCCTTTCAATTACTTTCGTTTAGCCTCGTGTTCTTCGATGTGTATATGTTGTAGTTTCTGTTTCTCTTAAGCGTGGTGTTCTTTGATGTGTAATAAGAAGAGTCTTAATCGTCCTAATGCTTTTGTTTTTAACTTGATGTAGGAAGTGGGTGTTCTCACCGTGTAGTCTTTTTTTATATTTCTTTTCCTTTTGAATTCACTTCTTTGAGTTCTGTTTATCTGGCTTCTACTAAATGGATCTAGGTTTCTCTGAGTATTGATCTAAAAAAGAAGTAACTTCATGTAAGGATGCAGTTCCTGCGAGGAGGGAAGTATGGTCAACCTCGAGATCATGTTTCCAAAATGAGGTTGGATTACACACAAGGTGACAGTTCCCTAATTATGCTGGATTAGACACAAGGTGCAAATTCCCAGATGATGCTAGATTACACACAAGCAAGGTGGAGTCGTCAGCTGTTTGTGTCCTCGTGGCATTAGTAAAGGCTGAAAGAAAGCATGCAACAACCCTTGAGAATGTAGCTGAGTTCCTGAAGAAGCGAAAAGAGCAATCAGATGCTCTCTTCACCCAAGCCAAAGAAGAGATGGAAGAAGCCAGAAATAAGCTAGCAGAGGTAGAGCAGGCTAGGCGTCTCCTGCTATCTAAAACTGTTGTCAATACAAAATTTGCTTCATAATAGCTACGTTCAAATTTTTATCCAGTCAGCATGCCTGTTGTGATGTCTGTGCATCTACTGATGTGGCACAAAATGTTTTTTGGGTCATGTAATAACAGCAATTACTTTCCAAACAATAACAGACGAAGCATTGGATATGGTATAGTTCACTCGCAAGCCCGACATTCCAAGTCCAACTTCCACATCAAACTCATGTTCACAGATATCTGCACATTCATACATAATGTCCACAACCATGATCCACCTCAAAGCCAAAAAATGTGAGGAGAGTTATAAATAAAGAAAAACCTCTACTAGTTCCTGCTACCAGTGTGAGCACAACAAGTCAAGACCATGCGTAAATTAATTATATTTTAGTCATTTTTTGTGTTCTAAAATGCCTGTCGGCTCGCCGAAGGACGTGTTGCCGGCACACGCGCGGATTCAATGAAGGCAGGCGGGGCAGTCTTAAGCTGGTTGCACGCGGCGAGGAGGCGTGCTCAGCCGGGCCTGCAGCGAGTGCGGCCCTCTTGGCCGGCGCGCCGGTTCAATGTCTGCGCGATGAGAGGTCGCATCTGTGTCAGAGCAATCACTCCCTCCAGTCCTTTTTTTGTTTGGGTGTAACAATATCTCGTTTTCCATTCACATTTTACAAGTAAAATTCGTGGACAAACTTTGACCAAAAGTACGATGGGGACTAGTAAACCAGAATGGAGGTAGTAGTTTTTTTAATCAAAGAAGGGTTTCCCCTTTCGATTACTCAAAACCAGCATCTAAATCTAAACCATAGTATTTGGCCTAGAACTACCAGGTTCAACATCTCGTAAGATAAACCCATACAACCATACGCCAAGGAGGTACGTAGTACTATGAATTCCATTTTCGCTCCATACCAATCGTTCTAAAAACTACTTACTACTTATAACGTGCCATTTAAAATCGGAACTCTTAACCCCGCTAAAAAACGATATTTTAAACGTGGCTACTCGGTCTGTGGCAACTGGCGAGCCACCACACTCCAAGTCGTTCACCTGTGGTCCCGACCATCAACTCCTACAAAGGTGCTCGACCACGTACCTGGTACCCGCGAATGCAGCAATAGTGCACCTAGGGTTTTAGGGTTTATTTGTTAGCATCGCCTTTACGTAACACTCATATGTGCGAGACAGCGAGAGGCCGACTGCGTGCGTGCGCCTTTTCTCTTCGTATGTGTACTCCACCGTTTGTCTGGTGTCCAAAAAATTATAATAACTACTAGCAATGTGCCAATGCATTGCCACATGATCAAAGTAGATTAATACATATTCACCGATTTGATAGAAAAAAAGGTGTAGTTTAGAAATATGTATATCACTAAAAATATGTTATTTTTCACTCAAAAGATATTCCTTTGGCAGTTTTGATGAGATAAGGCAGGCATGTTGTTGGTTTCAAGATTTGAGAAGTGGTATATGTCTAATTTCTTATCTTACTAGCAAGATGCCCGTGCGTTGCACGGAACATCAAAATCTTGTGGGAGAAAAGGATGAATGAGGGAAGGCCTTATCTGCAAATGTGGTGAAGAGTGTGGTTAAATTGCCATATTTTCCTTCCTATCCGTCAGATATAAATCGGACGACCTACATTGCAGGATGGTAGGCCCACCATCATCACCAACTCTATTTTTTATCCCTACTCTTATAAAAAGCATTGTCGGTGATGATCATGTGCCTGCCATCCTGCAATATAGGTCGTCCGATCTATATCTGACGAATAGGAAGGAAACTATGGAAATTTTGCAAAAAGATACCCACACCCCTCTCCACATTTGCAAATAAGGTCTTCCCTCGTTCATCCTTTTCCCCCACAAGATAAACTACTCATACAAATGCATCTTGATGTTCCGTGAAACGCATGGCATCTTGCTAGTTTTTGCAAGAAGCCCATGTGTGTGTGAGAGAGAGGGAGAGTGGAGGAGGACGAGGTGCATGTGTGACAAAGATACAAGTAGTGTGTGTGCCATAGGTATTAGCTTAAAATGAGGTGATAGTGTGTGTGTGCAAGATCGAGAGGGCGTGTCTCAAGAAGGGAAGAAAAAGCTACATAGATACAAGGAGCGGGAGAGAGACATGTATGCGATGGTGGAAGCATGAGTGTGCGGGTGTATAAACCTATCTAGAGGCTAGCTAGTTGATAAATGCTTGTGAGAGAAATATGAGTCGGGGTGCGAAAGCGAGAGTTTTGTGTGTGAGAGAGAGAGACGGTAGTCGGGAAGGGGAGTGGAAGGAGGAGTTGTGTGTGTGTGTCTGTGAGAGAGAGAGAGGAGATGGTAGTTGGGGTTGTATGATCAGTGTCAGTCTGGGATGGAGACGAAAAGGAGAACGCAAAAAATGTTGTGTCTACAGGAGAGAGAGAGAGTAACTGAAGTGGTATGAGTCATATGTAGAGACATATAGGGTGTGTGAGAGAATCCCATAGAGAGAAAGACAAAGTGAAAGACGAGTGGAGACTGTGTGTGTGGCGGTGAAAAAGAAAGCTTAGGTACCGAGTGATACCAGAGAACAATAGAGACGTGAGAGATAATGAAAACCGTGTAATGTATAATGATAGGGAGAGTGTGACACTTCTCAAGGGAGACGTCGAGAGACCATGTTTGCGAGGATAGGAGAAACATGAAGTGAGCGTGCGGGTGAGATGGAGAAAAGAGAGTGATGGCTACCTGAAGGAGCATGCATGCGAGAGAGATGGGCGTAAAAGGAGTGAACAAAAAAGGGATTCAAATATTTGAATTCGAGATGATGATACATGTAATCCATACTCGAACCAAAACTGATCTATCAAACATGCATACTCATATGAATTCACGCACATCTATGTTATTTAATATGTAGATATTACTGATCCATACATTTTCGTAGAACATAATTTGGTTAAATTTTTTCGAATTCAACCTTAAGATTTCGAGATCGTTGTATTTGTAAATCATATTATACATATAAAGCAGCAGAATTCTTTGTTGTGCTTTTGAAAGTATATATGTAAAAATATGATGTATATAGAATGTAATTCCAATTGAAAATGGATCCCGCCCGGAAAAAAAATAGTAGAATACAAACGGGATTCGAATTGAGTTGGCATGGTAAACGTGCACTGCACAAAATTTGAACGAAGCAGGGAAAGTCACAGTAACTGCCCGAAACCAAAACCTGCGAGATGGAAATCACTACTGCTTATCCCTGCCGCGCAAAGCCTATCTGCTGGAGTTCTATAGGTTTCGATAGGGGTAGGTTTGTAATTTCACCCAAACGTGACGTAACCGCCTCTCACCTGGATTCATACATGGTGGGCGCCAAAACACGGTGTGCCCTCGGCCGAAATCGACTCCCTCCCCGATTCATATTCATACACGGTGGGCGCCAAAAACAAACTCTCGTCGGCAAATATTCGATGTATGCGAGATTACCGTCCTATCCCCAACCGACTAATGTTGTTGTGATGTAGTAGAAATTTGAAACGGGGGCTAAGTTTGTAAATTTCCTCGCATTTGAGACAAGCGCGCCCTGAATACATGGTTCCCCCCCTTCCTCTCTACCTCCATTTTCCCCATTCTTACTCCGTGGGCGCCAAAACACCCTCTTCACCCCACCCTCCTCCATCCGCCGCCGTCTGCCATCCCATCCACCACCGTCCTCCTCCACCATGCCGGAGCTGATACCCCGACGTCGCCGTCCATTACAAGAGATCGACCTCTCTCATCCATGCCTTCGAACCGGGATCCTTGCATCCCGTCCTCTCGCTTCATCCCCGCCGTCGTCCACCTTGTCGGCGCCGCTCCTACGACCGTCTCGTCCACCGTGCCCCGCCGCCACCGTCTACCCTCCTAGATCTGCTTCCACGCCACCGATAGCCATCGCTACCGCATCACCGTCAAATTCTCACCAGATGCATACACGGCGCCGCACCAGAGGCGGTACTCTTTCATATCTGCTCAACTTATTTATCGCAGCAAGAAGATAGATCACCACTCCTTTACTCAGATTTCTTGTCTTGGTTGCGAAGTTGCCTTTGTCCGGTTTGCACCTTCAGATCCGCCATGGCATGCTCAACACTATACTCCCAATGCTTATGGTTTTCCCCTTTTATATTCCACACAATTTAAACCACAGTAGACTAAATTTCAAAATTGGGTCAGTCGATTTTTCAGAGCTCGCCGGAGTTCGCTGGTGCGATCCAAGGGGCTCGGCTGGTTGTGGGGCCTCGCCGAACAAAGAAAACTTGACACGGGTGGGGTGGGGGTGGCGGAGGAACACAGGAGGTGGGGGCCGGTGGTCCAGCCGGCGGCCCGTGCGGTGTTTTGTATGGGAAGAATCAGAGACGAGGAAGAAGAAGGGTTAGGAGACGTAGGATCTTCATCCAACCGCCTGAAATGATCGAGAGTCAGTTGGGAGTTGCATTCTTAATGCGCTCTGGTTCATCATGTGTGGGCACTGCGCAACCAACATTTTATTATCAAAAATCTGCTTGCTCTTCTTTACCATGTTCAATAGAGCTGTGACACAAAACGTAGGACCGACTCCAGCAGACTGTACCCATACTTCGCTGGCCACACCACTAGCCCCACCACACAGGACCTGCACTCCAGCAAAAGGTATACATATTTCATTTTCCATAGCACCAGTTGTACCACAGAAAAATCCCACTCCAGCAAAAAGTACAGCAAGTCCACCGGCCGAAGACCTATCCCAACTACAGAGACGGCCAATTCCTGCAGATTGGAACCCCATTCCATTTATTCCCAGTTTAAAAGACAATGCTTTCAATGTTGTTAGGGACTACGTGCATATATTCCCATCATGGGAAGATTATTGTGAAGACAAACACCATTTTCACATCTTCCTGTCCAACTTACGTGTAAGTGCTATTATTCATGGTTATTATTTTTCCATTTTCTGCTGATTGAACACATCAATGATTTACATTACATTGTTGTAACTAGGCGAGGGTCAATCTGGATAGTCATGACGAGCAAAGCTTTCTTGTGCTTTTCAAGGAAGCATTGCAGCAGTATCGGTGTTACCTGAGGAAATCACACTTTGGTGGCAAATCTATAAACGAATTTCCGATGAAGTCTCCTGTGCTAAATTTAGAAGACATTGAATGGAAAAACATTGTTATGCACTGGTCTCGTTCCCAGGATGAGGTACTGTCTATGAAATCACATGACAATTTGAACTTCTACTTTTTCGCATGTGCCTTACGAATCTTGTTTGCAGGAAATCTGCTCGAAGAAGAATTCTGGTTTGAAAAGAACGACAGGATATCGCAAATATGCTGCCCGCTGCTTTGCTCTTGTTAGTACCTGTTGTCCTGTATCACTGTACTTGCATACATACCTGGTTCAATATGTGACAGTAGTATGCATGATAGCTTGCTTATCAATTGTTCGCTCCAAATTATCTAATCTGTATGAATGGTTACATTAGTGTAGAATATATCCAATGCCAATGTTTTTTTAGCTCTGCATTGTTCTTGTAAGTACATGATGTCCTTTATCAGTGTACTTATAATGACAGGTAGTTGTTCACGTACAATCACTCTGCAGCTTATTTTCCTTTGCCCTCCATTTTCTACACATCAGATCTATATTTACTCTTACCATAAGGTTGGTACTGAAGAAGTTCCTTATTCATACCATGTAAATTAAAGTATACAGAGAAAGTGATCTTCTTTTGCACTGCATGTATGCTTCTGTTCTTCATCCGTAATCCAGTGGTGTGGTGAACCTACCCACTACAGCACAATGTCATATTCTACAATGTCTTAACTATGAACAATGTCATATCATTCTACTACTCCCTCCGTCCGAAAATACTTGTCATTGAAATGGATGTATCTACATGTATTTTAGTTCTAGACACATCCATTTTGATGACAAGTAATTCCGGACGGAGGGAGTATTATTTAGACTGTCTCTTTATTTGCCAATCTGAAATGGGATAAATTGACAGCACACTAACCATTGATACTTATGAGTTATTGATCTGTAATCCAGTGGTGTCGTGAAGCTGCCAACTCCTTCACTTGACCTGAACAATACCATATTGTGTTAATGCAATTTTAAACTGTGTCACTTTATTCGTCAGTAAGAAATGTGATGAATTGTCAGCACTGATACTTTTATGTGCAAAACCTGTCATCTGTCTGCCTGTTTATCTTTCAGAGTGAGGAAGATTTAAGTGTTGAACAAGCATAGTCTCATCATCTTGCTCAGCTGCTTGCGCTGCAGCTCCCCAGTAGGGCTAACCTTTCTTGAACTCTATTGAAGTGCTGTCGGTTTTGTATATTATTTTGTCGGCATGTTTATTTGCACTGGTGGTGATCTTTGATGCCCAGTGTATGTAATCTGCTGTCTGCTTGTGCTTTATTATCATAGTGGCGAACTTGGATGCCCAGTGGATGTAATATGCTGTAATTTCTTTATTGTATACTCTAGGTTTTTTCTTATTCACGACGCTGTAGTTATTTTACTGTATATTTATCCTGTCTTCGCAGTAAACCGGCGAAACCATAAAATTACAGTACATAATCGGGCCGTCATGCAATCACGATGTAGATTGGGCCTGAAACGTGCCGAACAGCTAACGGGCCGGCAGCAGCCCGAAATGAACACCGGCCCATGATTGTGCGAGTCAAATCACGGGCTTTTAACAGGCCAAAATTGTCTCGGTCCTTGTTTGGCCCAATCATATATCGGCTGCGAGCAGGCCGGATGCAAACCGGGCCGTAGTTAGGCCCAACCATATGACGGGTATTGAACAGGCCGAAATTAATATAGGGCCGAAATGTTAAACGGATCCTTAAGAGACCAAAACTAATGTCAGGCCGAATTACTAAGTGGGCCTCTAGCAAGTGGGCCCAAAAGCATAGTGTCCAGTTGACGGGCCGAATCTGATATGGGCCATAATTGATCCCATAGCCTCTTAAAGGGTCCTACCTGATCTGAGCCGTAATTTGGCCCAGAACGTGGTAGGCTTTTAACAGGCCGGATCTCATATGGGCCACTATTAGGCCCGGAACGTGGCAGGCCATTAATGGACCGGATCAAATATGGGCCGGCATTTGGCCCAAAACATGGCAGCCACTTAATGGGCTAGCCTACTAGGGCCCTCAAATTCTTGTGGGCCTACAGCTGGGCCGACCCATTAATGTCGGTGAAATCTTGTGGGCTTTAGCCGGGCCGGCCCATTATGATCCGCAAGAATCTTGTGGGCCTTTACATGGGCCGGCCCATTATGGCATTCAAAAATCTTGTGGGCCTTTACCTGGGCCGGCCCATTATGGCCCGCAAAATCTTGTGGGTCGTTAGCTGGGCCAGCCCATTATGGTCCGCAAAATCTCATGGGCCTTTAGCTGGGCCGGACCATTATGGTCCGCAAAATCTTGTGGGCCTTTAGTTGGGCTGGCCCATTTAAACTTGATGGGCCGGTCCACGTGTCAACATATCATAGGCGCGTCTCGCCCATTGGATGAGTGACACCTGTGCCAGCGCGGACCTGACACATGTCTCCTCCAGCCAATGATGATTTTACACGTGGAAAATCACCATTGGTCAGGGCTATTAACGGGTTATCGGATCCAAAACCCGACCCGATAGCTTAACGGCGTTCCGTTATGGTGGATGCCACGTGTCGGCCACCCTTGATGAAAGCACTTCTGTGACGCGTGATTTATCGTCATGGAAGTGGACACTTCCGAGATGATAATTTTGGTAATGTCATGGAACACTTCTACGACAGCACGGGTATGACTATCTTGATTCTTTCATAAATTTTTCATGGATGTACATGCATGACAAAAAACGCGACCTACTATGACAAACACGTATCATCACGGAGGTGTATTTTTTTGTAGTGGGAGAAAGGTGACGCGGTCACGTGTGCGTTCTGTTTCTCGACGGGGACGGGTCACCGGGGAAGAAAACGGAGGGGGCAAGCGCTCTAGAGGGACGGCGATGGCTCGGGGAAGCTGCTAGACAAGGCTAGACGACGAGGGGACAAATGCACAGTGAGGGGGAAGAAAACAGAGGCGCTAGAGCGCGCAGGTGACATGCCAAAACGGTGGTCACCGCGTGGACACGACGCTAACCCGTGCTCTGATCGGCCAAATCATGTCTGGGACACAAGGGATGCAGAGATAGATGCCAAGGAAGAGATAGCCAAGCATAGTGCTCACTGAGGTGACCACAGGAAGCAAGAACACCAGGCAACAACAAGGTGTTTGGAGTTTGCTTTGGCTCACACATGTGGAGGTTAAGTCTGAGCTTTGACTGAGGTTGATCACTCACTAAGGTGATTAGGATGGCAAGGTTTCAGCTCAAGAGGAGGAGTTTAGTTAGCACTTGCTGTAGAAATTGCCATACTGGGAAAATTTGGAAATGAGGAAGAAGCACTCACTAGGAGTGTCAATTGAGCTCAACTCGGGCAAGGCAGAGTTATTTGATCTTATGAAGATGCTGAAAAAGGTTCCATGCCATTTGGATAAACCAAAATGGTACTCCCTTCACAAACATCCCCACTGACCAGAAACTTGCAGAAATTCTAGTGGGAAAATGGCTAAATGTATTGAGCCACAACTTGGTGGATGGAGTTTATATGGATAGGAGAAGGCCTAGAAAAATTTTAGCCATAATGGAGCAAGATAAAATATACTTGCTTCACAAACTAAAATTTTGGACAGAATACAAGAATTGAAGATGAGCTCACACGGAGGCATGTCATGAGCTCTACTTTGGTGGAGGGTTATGATTTGATGATATGAAGGATCATGCAAAAGTGCAACTCATTTGGATATACCTAGCTTGTACCTCCTTCACAAAGTTTCTTTCTAGACAGAAACTTTGGAAAATCATATTCAAATGACTACTAGGAAAATGAGGTTGCATTTTGGCATGTGTCAATGATATGGACAAGAAAGATGTCCAAGGAGTTTGAGGTCAATTGGGCAAAGGGAAATAGCACTTGCTTCAGAATGTGCCATTTAGGGCAGAATAGGAAAAGAATTATTTGAGCATGATGATAAACATGGCAAATCAAATGTTTTGCCATATTTGAGGAAGATATGACCCAAAGAATTTATGAGAATTATTTGGGAATTTTAGGAGTGATGGAAATATAGGTTGCTTCACAACCTAGGGAAAATTGAGTTATTCCTTTAATAGAAAAGGAATATTCCCAATAAAAAGAATATTGGGATTTGGGCTAGGATGAAAATGGCAAGGTCTAGGGATAGATAGGGGATGACAAGGCCACTCTGGAAGCAAATAAGAGGGCATCTTCTTCAATTTCCAGACCACAAAGCCACGAAAAAAGAAAACTCAGGCAAAAACCTCGGAAAAACAAAAAAAAAGAAAGGGCAAAAAATCAGGCTGTTACATTGATCTTCAACCTTCCTAACCTTCTTCTTCAACATCCTAAGCTGAACAGCTATCTCTCTGTCAGTGCGTGCTTCGCCCTCCATCTCTTCTTCTGGAGCTCGTGTTGCGGCCACTACCGTTCGTGGCAGCATGAACAACCATTCTTCATGCTCTTCTTGCAGTTCATTAATTAGAGTCTTGGCCAGAGCATCGACCCAAAGAAAGAAGCATGTCACCTGCATGAACACCAAACACATCAACCCATTCTCGCTGCACACATAGAACGGAAGAATTTGGTTCCTCGGTGTGTGAGAAACCCTCCGAACAACGCCCGCCCGACACCGCGGACAGACAAAGACACGCATGTCCACACGCGCCCCGCTCTGCATCCGCGAGGTGGCGCAGGAGCTTGAGGAAGACATGGAGCTCGGAGCCGAAGGGGATCTCAACGCCGCCGCGCCCTCCACAGCTAGCTTCCCACCGCCGCGCTCTCTCTCTCTCGTCGTGGTCACTGCCGCTGTGTGTCGCCCACTTATATAGCACACCCGCAATGGCTCTCTGCTCAACGACTCTCTATTGGGTCCCACAAGCCACGCGTGCAATAGTCTGAATAGACTGGCCGTCTCTGCCACCTGGTCCCACCTGTAAGGGCCGGGTCAAAATGTTGACCTGACGGAGACAGCACAGTTCACGGAACGAGTCGGTGCGCACGGACTTGGGGCAAAACTGAGGGCAAAATTGAGCACACGGACACCACTGAGGGCAAAAGGATAATTAACCTTTTTTCCCGCAAAATAAAATCATGATCGACGGCTTCTATTTCCAGTTTTTTTTACAATAGGCTACGATTTATTAGGTCCAAAACTTCAAGTCAGAAAACCTAGGTCCAAACTAGGAGGGATTTTCAGGCTCTTGCAGCATAAGATTATTTCCTATATAGGTCGGCAAATAATTTACAGGTTGAATAACAAAAAGATCAAAATATTTTAGAGTAAGATAGCGGAAATGCTCCTTCGCGAGCGAGCGTCGCAACGCGCGATCTCTGTCGATGTACTAAAGTAGGGGCACTCCTTTGTACCCCTTACTTGTGCACAGGCAGTCAGAGCCACGCCCACGGCCACGCTTCGTAGGGCAGAGGGAGGAGTCAAAGCTGCAAGATGGTCAAATCAACACCAAGACGAAGACACGAAGAGAAAGAGGGCAAGGCAGGCTCCCCCGGCGAAACCTTTGTCGGGGAAGCCTCCGCAGCCACGACAAGAACCTTGCTGGGGAAACTTGCCCGACGCCAGCGGAGCGCGCCACCCTTGAGCCCCAGGTTTTCCAACACCACCAACCACGTTGGGACCAAGGCTCGGGTGGCGCCTCCATGGTAGCATGCAGATCTTTGTGAAGACAAGAAGCACACAGAGTTGGATGAGGATTAGAAGACGACAAGCCTCGGTAAAACCCTTGTCGAGGGCATCCACGATACCCCCGGCAAGATTCTTTCCGGGGACGACCACGGTGCCGTGGCAAGGACCTTGCCGAGGCCCCGGCATGGCCCTTGCCGAGGACATCCGCAGGGCCATAGCCAGGCCCACACCCACCAAGTTTCCACCACCGCTCCCATGCAGCTGCCAGCCCACCAGCTAGGCAGGCACTTGGGTGTCGACGTAAGGCTTCCAAGCCAACTCAGCAAACGCCTACGTGGTGGCATGCAAATCTTCAGGAAGGCCCTACCACCGCGCCACCTCGGCAGCTTGCTAGCCTACATGGCATCATGCGCACCGCTGGCCTGGACGTGTGTCAGAGCGAGGTGGGGCGGCGACGGATGGGATGGGGGCTGGTTTCCGTCCCCGATAAAGCGAGGGACACCTCAGAGGCGCATTCAATGCGTCTTGTCCCGTAATGGCTAAGCGACAAGCTTCGCCAGTGTATACCGATGCCAACTCATGTGTGCCACTGTGGCGATCCCCTTGACTATAAAAGGAGGCCCAAGGCATCCAGGAGGAGGATTCGGACCCTTGGACAAGTTACAATCATCGTAGCTAGCTCAAGAACTCCAAGAACACTCAAATAGACACAAAAGCAGGAATAGGGTATTACGCATCCTCGCGGCCCGAACCTGGGGAAACGACCCATGTACTTGTGCTGATTGCTGATCCTGCTCTTCTCACGACCCCACGCCCCACAACCATAGTAGAGATTCTTGTGATCCCATAACTGTCGTTTCCACCGACATCTTTGGCGCGCCCGGTAGGGGGCGCAGTAGTGAGAATCTGGTTCGGTCGTCAGCCCAGCAGTTCTCTGTCGCCATGGCTTCCAAGGAAGAAGGCGACCAAGCGAGGAACACCGACGGCGGATGCGGCAAGCATTTGCGCAATGACAAGAAACCTAAGTCATGTAAAAACTCTGAGTAATTCCTTTTTATATAAGGTTATCCTCCTTGGAGATCTTTGCTTTGTGTGAGAAATCTACACGCAGTGGGGCCCTTCCAGTATTGGCAACGCCCTTGGTCTGTTTCGAGTCTGCTCAACAGATCGAGCGGCTGCGTCTAGAACGGTAGGGTGGCCTTCCGCTATTGGCAACGCTCTCGCTCTGTCTCGATTCCACTCGACAGTTCGAGCGGTCACGCTGAGAACGGCAAGGAGGTTCGCACGGCAGCAAACACACCCTGCCAGCCGCTAAATGATCCATCCTTCAAAGCGCCGTGGTTTGGGTTTACGCGCCGGCAAGCCTGCCCAATTGGCGTAGGGTGGAAATACAAGGAGAGGTTAAACAGGGAAATAACATGCGTCATTTTAAAACACTGCAGGATTATATTACATCGATTGTTGCCGCGGTTCTAACTAAGGATAAACATTGTCTTGGTCATGGACCTGCAACGGCGATAAGAAACGGGGTGCCTAATCCCGGCGCTGGCCCTCTACGCTCTGAATTCCGCCAACGCGGCTGATGATGGGCTCGATACGCTCCTCGAGTACTGTGAGGTCTGCATCCTCCGGCAAGCTATCTAGCATGGCTTCGACGTCAAGGTTGGGTTCCAATATGCCAGCTTGGTGAGGACCTTGCTCATGGTGCCCCGGCAAAGTATCCGGGCCTCGCTGGCCAGGGAGCTCGCCCAGTTGGAGTTGAATCGTTCCAGGGCTCGAAGAACGCCCTCAAAGAAGAGGGTCAGCTTGGCGTTGGGGCTCACATTCGCCTCCAGAGCATACCTCACGTCTGGCATCCCCATGTCGGCCAGCTGCTTGGTGATCCTATTGGTGACATCGGCGAGGTAGCTGATCCAGAGGTTCTCGGCCTTCACAAAATCATCGTGGTTGGCGGCGTCGTTCTTCCGCTGCTGCCTCTCCTCCGCCAGGAACTTGGTCAGGGTTGCCTCCCGGGTCCTGACCTCCTACAGCATCCCCTCAAGGCCCTCCAGCTTCAGCTCTAGGTCCTTGATGGAGTTGTTGGCGCGGGTGAGCTGCTCGGCCTTGACAAGGACGTCGGCCTGTGCCACCGCAAGGGCGTGATACGTCTCCAACGTATCTATAATTTATGAAGCATGCATGCTATTTTATTATCTGTATTAAATGATTATGGGCTTTATTATACACTTTTATATTACTTTTGGGACTAACCTATTAACCGGAGGCCCAACCCATATTGCTGTTTTATTGCCTGTTTCAGTATTTCGAAGAAAAGTAATATCAAACGGAGTCCAAACGGAATGAAACCTTCGGGAGCGTGATTTTTAGGAAGAATATGAGCCGGGACACTTGGAGTTCACGTCAGAAGAGCATCGAGGAAGCCACAAGATAGGGGGCGCGCCCACCCCCCTGGGCACGCCCTACCCTCTCGTGGGCCCCTCAAGGCTCCCCCGACCGACTTCTTTCCCCTATATAAGCCTACGTACCCTAAAACCATCGAAACAGAAGATAGATTGGGAGTTCTGCCGCCGCAAGCCTCTGTAGCCACCAAAAACCTCTCGGGACCCCATTCCGGCACCCTGCCGGAGGGGGGATCCCTCATCAGTGGCCATCTTCATCATCCCGGCACTATCCATGACGAGGATGGAGTAGTTCACCCTCGGGGCTGAGGGTATGTACCAGTAGCTATGTGTTCGATCTCTCTCTCGTGTTCTCTCTATGGCACGATCTTGATGTATCACGATCTTTGCTATTATAGTTGGATCTTATGATGTTTTCCCTTTGAAGTTATCTTATCGGATTGAGTCTTTCAGGATTTGAGAACACTTGATGTATGTCTTGCCGTGATTATCTGTGGTGACAATGGGGTATCACGTGCCACTTGATGTATGTTTTGGTGACCAACTTACAGGTTCCGCCCATGAACCTATGCATAGGGGTTGGCAGACGTTTTCATCTTGACTTTCTGGTACAAACTTTGGGGCACTCTTTGAAGTACTTTGTGTTGGTTGAATAGATGAATCTGAGATTGTGTGATGCATATCGTATAATCATGCCCACAGATACTTGAGGTGACAATGGAGTATCTAGGTGACATTAGGGTTTTGGTTGATTTGTGTCTTAAGGTGTTATTCTAGTATGAACTCTATGATAGATTGAGCGGAAAGAATCGATTCATGTTATTTTACTACGAACTCTTGAATAGATAGAACAGAAAGGATAACTATGAGGTGGTTTCGTACCCTACCATAATCTCTTCGTTTGTTATCCGCTATTAGTGGCTTTGGAGTGACTCTTTGTTGCATGTTGAGGGATTGTTATATGATCTATCTATGTTATTATTGTTGAGAGTGTCGTGGGAACGATTCCGACAGTAAGAGAGGGGTAGGATAAATGAGCATGATCTATCGAGATGCAAATGGGTGACACGGTGGTTTTAGCGAGTTCGGGCCTCTCACGATGGAGATAACAACCCTACGTCTCGTGCTCCAGAGAGGCTTTGCTTTATCTGTCCTGGACACGAAGTTACATGGTGTATTTGAGAGAGAGAGGAGAGAGCGGATCTCCATGCCTGAGCTATGTCCTGAGACTAATGGTGAGAAAGAGAGAGAGGTGGAAGAAAAAGAGCCATGAGCCTAGAGGTGGTGGTGGCTTATATAGAGTGCGCCACCCCCTCACCTCCTATGTTACAAAGTGGGGCATGAATGCCATAATGACAGCCCACTACCAAGCCCTCACCATGAGAATGATGTCAACTATTTTGTTGCATGCTGGTCTGCGTATATCCGAGTGAGTCGTATGGTCGAGTGGTGAACTGTCATCCGAGTGGATGGTATACTGCTTGGTCGAGTGGATAGTATGCTGCTTGTCTGAGTGGATAGTATGTCTGTATGAAATTTATCTCGACCCACATGTTGTGTGGACCCCATGCTTTATGATACTTCGACCCTTCGTGGGCCTACCTGTTATGTGTATCCCCAACATTAGCCCCCGAATCGATTGTGATTTTGCAGAACGACTATGTGAAAGACACAACTTGGCCTGAGTGATTACGAAAATACTCGGTACCTGTCATCGTACTTTCAGACAACCAAGGTTTGAATAAAATCTCAATGGATTCCGGCAATGCGCTTCCGACTGGTGTGGGGTAAGTGCCCGCGAGGAGCAACTTGGTGACATTCGATCATCTCTCGGAAGAGGTTAACTCGTGATCAGAATATGGATGTCTCTTTAAATCCAGGCAACAAGATCGACGCATGGACTGCTCTCTCGGTGAGATGCCATTCTTATCCCAGAGGAACGTCAATACGAGTCGGCTCTAGATCCAAACTTATGAGTGTCATGCTTTGAGTCCTAGAAGAAGGCTCAAAACAGGTCCATAGAGGAGCCTTAAACTCACCTTATAGCAATTTTTTGGAGTAATTTGGAGCTGGTCCTGCATCGAGTAACTGATTACTCGGAATTTCTTCACTCCTAGAACGTGTCTTTTTTTGTTGTTTGGCCGTTACTCGGACCGGGCGGACCGTTCCGAGTGGATACCATTCCAGTGGGGGCACGCTGAGTGCACCCACTGGGTGTAGTCCCCGAGACTGCCGCCGACTGCGGACAGTCGGCGGGAGCCTTAGAGCCTATCTTTTTTTTGTTGTTTGGCCGTCACTCGGACCGGGCGGACCGTTCCGAGTGGATATCGTTCCAGTGGGGGCACGCTGAGTGCAGCCACTGAGTGTAGCCCCTGAGATTACAGTCGACTGCGGGCAGTCGACGGGAGTCTTAGAGCTTATCTTTTTGTTCTTGTTTGGCCGTCACTCGGACCGGGCGGACCGTTCCGAGTGGATACCAACAGTCAGCGAGAGTCTTAGAGCCTGTCTTTTTTGTTGTTATTCATCACTCGGACTGGTCAGGCCATACCGAGTGGAGATTACTCCAGTGGGGGCACGCTTAGTGCACCCACTGGGTGTAGTCCCCGAGACCGCCATCGACTGCGGGCAATCGGCGGGGGTCTTAGAGAACTAAAACTCTTTTTAGCTGGTACTGATCGAACTTGTTCTTTTCTCGGATTGGTTTCTGTTTGCTTGATACATCTTCTGAAGAGGAATCAACAGTCGACCAGTTGGACGATCCTTGAGCAGCATTGATTAGCTCATCAGCAAGGCCCTCAGCAATGGTCTTGATGTTCCTGTCTCAGCTCACCAGCAAGGCACTCAGCAATGGTCTTGACGTTCCTGTCAGCCGTCTGCTTTGGCGCCAGCCATTGGATGGGCCTTTGACAGTGCACACAATCTCATCCTTCTTCTTGACGGTGCAACCCTGAAGGGGTGGTCGTGGCCAACTCGCACTTTGCTAAGCCCCCCGAGTGGGAGGATTGCTCAGCACTCGGTAAGATTTTTCAAACTTAGGCGAGTACTGGACTGCAGCTAAGCCTCCGAGTGGGAGGATCGCTCACCACTCGGTAGGATTTTTCAAACATAGGCGAGTACTGGATTGTAGCTAAGCCCCCGAGTGGGAGGATTGCTCACCACTCGGTAGGATTTTTGAAACTTAGGCGAGTACTGGACTGCAGCTAAGCCTCCGAGTGGGAGGATCGCTCACCACTAGGTAGTATTTTGCAAACTTAGGCGAGTACTGGACTGCAGCTAAGCCCCCGAGTGGGAGGATTGCTCACCACTCAGTAGAATTTTTCAAACTTAGGTGAGTACTGGACTGCAGCTAAGCCTCCGAGTGAGAGGCAGGCTCACCACTCGGTAGGATTTTTCAAACTTAGGCGAGTACTGGACTGCAGCTAAGCCCCCGAGTGAGAGGCAGACTCACCACTCGGTAGGATTTTTCAAACTTAGGTGAGTACTGGACTGCAGCTAAGCCCCCGAGTGAGAGGCAGGCTCACCACTCGGTAGGATTTTTCAAACTTAGGCGAGTACTGGAATGGAGCTAAGCCCCCGAGTGAGTGGCAGGCTCACCACTCGATAGGATTTTTTTCTTCAACTTAGGCGAAATGGATTTGTAACTAAGGCACCTGCTGGGGGATTTTAGAACATGTAAAAAATGAACAACAATCATTCGGAAGACTGTAAACCTCCATGCAGTTGGCACGGTAAATATCTTTGTCTGGAATTGAATCAATCGGATGGATGCATAGTGAGGTGGTTGTACGAGCAACGTTCAACGAGTAGGGCTGCCTGTACGATTCAGCGCTGGAGCTTCATTTTTACCCTTTTGCATGAAACGGAAATTTATCCAAGTGGACGTGCTTCCTGACTGATCGCGGTATGTTGACTGCAAGGAAAAACTTGGTGGCACTTGTATGTCTCCCGGAGGAGATAGACTAGTGGTCTGACATGGACGTGTCGTGAAACCCGAGTGACGAGGCTAGTGTGTGGACTGACTCTCCAGAGAGAGGCCACTCATTATCCCGGGGGAAAACCAGCACATGCCATCTCCGAGTCCAAGTTTGTGAAACTGACGCCTTGGAGCCTAGGATAGGGCCAAGTGTATCCGTAGAGGAGCGTCGTTTTCACCCTTTTGTAGTCCTGAAGATGACTTTAGGTAATGATTTGGGCGATCGTCCGAGTGGACAGTACTACCCTTATAGATTTTCGGCAGACCGAGCAAGTATGGTCAGACAGATATTCCTGATGTGATCAATGGGTTGATTGAATGGGCGTAACCCCTGAGGGCGGCATGGCCAACGGCTGTGCGTAGCCCCCGAGTGATGCTCGAAAGAGGCAAGCTTGCTATAGAGTGTGATATGAGGTTTGATCATACGAGTAACTTAGTCATTCCCGTGTTGGGGTGTAGAGGTAAAGACATGTCCAACTGATGGTGACGCGCGAGGCGGCCGAGGGGCGATGATGTGTACAACCGAGTGACGACGCGCGGGGCGACCAAATGGGGAGGATGTGCACAACCAAGTGGCGATGCACGGAGCGGCCGAGTGGTGAAGATGTGCACAACCGAGTGGTGTGGTGCGGGACGACCGAGTGAGGATGTGCGAGGTAGCCGAGTGACATGTTGCGTGTCCAGCCAAGTGGCTGAAATGGTCTTTGAAGGAGTTAGCCAGATGCTTTCGAAGCTAATGTAACGTTGAGGTCGGTGTAGTTTGGTTGCGACACAACAAGACCGGCGTGACAACTGAGTCTGAATAAGAATGAAGATGGCGTGCAGAGCGTCTGGGTGATTATAAAACTTGTCAAAGTGGCGAATCGAATGCACTTGTTGAAGTGAAGGATCTGACTGGTGATGAAGTACTTGACTACTCAGGAGAGTGTCATTCTAAATGAGATGCAGCCCCCAAGTGCGGCGTAGCCCCCGAGCGTACTACAGGCTTCGACAACGGACATGTCGGAATACGAGAAATATAGTTTTGAATGGATGATTTGCAATTCATCGAGTCAGACTCGGGTAAAGATGAGGAGAAGCTTCCGAGTGATGCTCGAAAGAGGGAAACTTGCAAAAGAGTGAAGTGTGTGAAGTTTAATTATAAAAGGGACTTATCTGTCTCATGCCTGACGAGGTTTATATCATTGATATGATGAAAAGGATTCCATAGAGGGGTTGGCTGGATGTGTTGGAAGTCAACAGAGCGACAAGGTCGGTGTTGTGGTGCGCTAGGACCGGTACGGTGATCGAGTCTGAGCAGCGATGAATTTGGCGCATAGGGCCGTTGAGTGATCGCGTAACTTGTGTGAAAAGAAATGGCACAGGCCAACGAAATAACTTCTTGAGGAAATTTGATGTGTGCTGATATGATTTGTGTAAATAACACCCATAGACACCCACTGGGAGTGCAAGGGGCTTGCCGGTTCAAAACCAACAAGATTCAAAAAGAGTGAAGGATCTAGTCGAACTTGACGAAGTAAAGCATCCAACTGGACATGTTGGAGTGCTGGCTCAAATAAAACGGAAGTGTAGTGTTCCGACTGAGAGCAGCCCCCGAGGACTGATGCAAACTCGAAATGAAGAACACATGGTGTTCGTGAATGATGTATGCGTTAAAATGGAAGTTGGACTCAGGAGTGAGTACTAAGCAAGTATGTGAAAATAAGAAACCGAGCGTAGGGGCACACTCGGTGGCGTGGCCTCCGAGTGAACATGACTTGTCAATTACGGGATACTGAGGCATGGGGAAATAATAGAATGTAGTGCTAGAATGACTTAGCTGTTTGAAGGCGCGCGAGTGGCCAAGTGGTGAAGATGTGTTCAACCAATGGCAATGCGAGGGGCGACCGATTGATGTAGATGTGTCCAACTGAGTGGCAACGCACGGGATGGCTGAGTGGTTATGAGGTGACCAACCGATAGCGACGCGCGGGGCGGCCGAGTGGTTATGAGGTGACCAACCTATGGCGACGCGCGGGGCGGCCGAGTGGTTATGAGTGACCAACCTATGGCGACGCACGGGGCG
>NC_041383.1:61368769-61378631 GCF_002162155.2 Triticum dicoccoides
CAACCTATGGCGACGCGCGGGGCGGCCGTTGAAGTAGACGCGTCCCGTGGAGTGATGATGCGCGATCGTCCGATGAAGTAGACGCATGCCACGCAGCGGCGATGCGCGGGGCGGCCGAGTGATGTAGACGCATCCCGCGGAGTGGCAACGCACAGAGCGTCCGGGCGATGTAGACGCGTGCCACGGAGTGACGATGCACATGGGGCATACGAGTAATGTAGACGCGTCCCACGGAGCGACGATGCGCACGGGGCATCCGAGTAATGTAGATGCGTCCCGCGGAGTGGCGACGCGTGGGGTGTCCGGACGATGTAGACGCGTGCCGCGGAGTGACGATGCGCGGGGCGTCCGAGTGATGCAAACACGTATGCCATGGAGTGACGATGCGCGCGGGGCGTCTGAGTGATGTAGACGCATCCCGCGGAGTGGCGACGAGCGGGGCGTCCGAGTGGTTGCTGGACCAAAACGTCTTTGTCCGACTGTCGTAGTGGTTTATTAACCATCCGAGTAAATTCGTCCGAGCATGCGTGCGAATCGCTCGAGTGGACAGTCATTCAAGTGTACTTTAGTCCCGTCCGAGTGAACCTGGGTTCGAATAGAAAAGGGATTGTTAAGCAATTGTACAGTAATTTGAGAACTAAACTGTAAAATGATCGGAGAGGATAACGTCCTTAGTCCTCTGTCGAGTGGCTGGGGACTTGTTCCGCCAGGTTTGTCATAGACGCTGTAGATGAGGCTGAAGACTACGACAAACCGGACGGCGCTGGTGGCCATGCGTGGAGGTTCGACGACGGCCTCATAGACAAAACCGAAAACGACGACGAGGCGGATGGCGCTGGTGACTGCATGTTCAAGCCAACCAACCGAGTAGCCTGCACGTTAATTGTCCAGAGTGCAAAAATCATCTCCGGGCTAGCCGGCTGACTGAACCCAATGACTTCACGCTCGAGTGGGCGTTGTCCGAGTGGACCACAGCTGGGCTGCGATACGGTCGGTGTGGAACCGGCTGGACAGGCCGACGTGGAGTGCTGCCCACGAGCGCACAAGCATTGCTGCCCTCGCTGGAGGCGGGCAGCCCTATCCGGTTTGCAGGAGGACGGGATCCAGCGGCGTTGACCAGCATATTGAAGGAATTGATTACGTCCAAGATCTGCATGCAAAAGGCGTTAGCACTAATTAAGCAAGAGTAAAAGCCCATACTGCATGCAATGGAAGTTTTCCACGGGTCATTTATCTCCCTGCTGCGTCGGGGAGTTGATGTCGGAGGATGACATGGCCGGGTGGACGGGCGAAACGGCTCAATGATGGGCTTGACCGAGTGAATGCCTATGCGTTAGTCATCAACCAAGGGCAGAGAAGACTGGCGCATTTAAAATACCAGGCTGGTAATTTTTTTTTTAAAAAGGAAGGTGACAGAGGAAGGAGACGAACACAAAGTCCGGCGCTAGGCGTAGAATCTTCGTAGGCGTGTTGCGTTCCATGGTTTCGGCTCGAGTCGGTTGTCCGATGCATTTCGCAGACGGTACGCTCCACCAGTCAGGACTTGGTCGATTATGAAGGGGCCCTCCCATTTGGGCTTGAGTTTGTCCTTTTTCTTATCCGGCAGGCGTAGAACTAGTTCGCCAACATTGTAAGTTTTGGCCCGTACTTCTCTGCTTTGATATCATCGAGCCTGCTGTTGATAGAATGTGGAACGGGCCTTTGCCACGTCGCACTCCTCTTCCAATGCATCCAAGCTGTCCTGCCGATCGAGCTCGGCTTCTCTTTCTTCGTACATGCGCACATGAGGTGAGTCATGGATTATGTCGCAGGGAAGGACTGCCTCTGCGCCGTATACCATAAAAAATGGTGTCAATCCGGTAGTGCAATTCGGCGTGGTCCGCAGCCCCTAGAGTATGGAGTCAAGCTCCTCTACCCAGTGCGTGTTAGATTCCTTGAGGGATCGCACTAATCTGGGTTTGATGCTGCTCATGATTAGACCGTTGGCTCACTCGACTTGACCGTTAGTTTGTGGGTGATAGACTGAAGCATAATCGAGCTTAATGCCCATGTTTTTGCACCATAGTTTAACTTCATCGGCCGTAAAATTTGTGTCGTTGTCAGTAGTGATGCTATGGGGGACGCCGTAACGGTGCACAACCCCAGATATGAATTCTATCACCGGTCCGGATTTGGCCGTCTTAACAGGCTTGGCCTCTATCCATTTGGTGAATTTATCCACCATGACCAGTAGATATTTTTGCTTGTTGGTTCCTCCTTTAAGGGGTCCAACCATGTCAAGCCCCCAGACAGCAAAAGGCCAAGTAATGGGTATGGTTTGTAGGGCGGTAGGCAGCATGTGGCTTTGATTAGGGAATAGTTGGCAACCGACGCATCACTAGACTAAGTCCTGAGCGTCTGCCTAGGCCATCGGCCAATAAAATCCGGTACGGAAGGCCTTGCTCACAAGGGCTCGGGCTACGGCGTGGTGCCCGCCGAGTCCGGCCTGAATTTCTGCCAGAAGGTTCCGCCCTTCCTCTTCAGAGATACACCTTTGAAGGACTCTGGTTGTGCTTTTCTTATAAAGCTCTCCTTTGTGGACTTTATAGGCTTTAGATCGCCGCACTATGCAGCGTGCCTCATTTTGGTCCTCGGGGAGTTCCTGCCTAGTTAATGCTAAGAATGGTTTTGTCCACGAGGCAATTACTGCCATTATTACGTGGGCTGAGGGTGTGACTTCGTTGACGGAGTCTTCAGTTGTGTCAATGTGTTCGGGGTCAGGTGATGCAGCCCGGTTCGGATTGTTAATTCCGGATTCCCCTTCCCATTGTACGGATGGCTTGAATAGCCTTTCCAGGAAAATGTTGGGGAGTACTGCATCGCGCTTTGCGCCGATGCGTGCCAGGACGTCTGCTGCCTGATTATTTTCCCGGGCTATATGGTGGAATTCCATCCCGTTTGAACTGAGCTGACATATTTAGGACGGCGTTGCGATAAGCTTCCATTTTCGGATCTTTGGCGTCAAAGTCTCCGTTTATTTGGGATATCGTGAGGTTCGAATCCCCACGCACCTCTAGGCGTTGAATGCCCATGGAGACTGCCATCCGGAGGCCGTGTAGAAGGGCCTCATATTTGGCTGCATTGTTGGAGTCCGTATAAATTATCTGGAGTACATATTGGACTGTATCTCCTGTTGGGGATGTCAGGATGACGCCAGCCCCCAGACCCGCCAACATTTTGGAGCCGTCAAAGTGCATGGTCCAGTTGGAATATGTGTCGTACTCTTTAGGGAGTTCGGCTTCAGTCCATTCAGCGACAAAGTCGGCCAAGGCTTGCGACTTGATGGCTAGCCGTGGCTTATATGTTATGTCGAACGGGAGGAGCTCAATGGCCCATTTGGCAATCCGGCCCATTGCGTCGCAGTTGTTTATGATATCGTTAAGAGGTACTTCGGAGGCTACTGTTATCGAACACTCTTGAAAGTAGTGTCGTGGCTTCCGGGATGCCATGAATACTGCGTATGCTATTTTTTGGTAATGCAGGTACCTGGACTTGCATGGAGTGAGGACAGTGGACACGTAGTACACTGGTTTCTGGACAGGGAATTTGTGTCCGTTCGTTTCTCGTTCGACGACGAGGACTGCGCTTACAACTTGGTGAGTTGCCGCGATGTATAACAACATTGGTTCGCCGATGTTTGGCACAGCCAGGACAGGGTTTGTCGCTAGTATGGCTTTTATTTCTTCGAGTCCGTCTGTGGCGGCATCCGTCCACTCTAAGTGTTCGGTGCACCGGAGGAGGCGGTAAAGGGGTAATGCCTTTTCCCCCAAGCGGGAGATGAAGCGGCTCAGAGCTGCCACACATCCATTCAATTTTTGTATTTGCTTGAGATCTGTTGGAATATCCAATTGTGACAGAGCTCAGATTTTGGCTGGGTTTGCTTCAATTCCTCTACCGGATACAATGAAGCCCAAGAGCTTTCCGGCTGGCACGCCGAAAACGCATTTTTCCGGGTTAAGCCTAATGTCATATGTTCGGAGGTTATCGAACCTGAGCCTCAAGTCGTCTATTAGAGTTTCGACGTGTTTAGTTTTGACGACCACGTCATCCACGTACGCTTCAACCGTTTTGCTGATCTGGTTGGCTAGACATGTCTGAATCATGCGCTGATATGTTGCGCCAGCATTTTTGAGCCCGAAGGGCATTGTATTGAAGCAAAATGGGCCATATGGGGTAATGAATGCCGTTGCGGCTTGGTCTGACTCTGCCATCTTGATTTGGTGGTAGCCATAGTATGCGTCGAGGAAACACAATGAATCGTGTCCTGCAGTGGCGTCAATGATTTGATCAATGCGGGGGAGGGGGAAGGGATCCTTTGGGCAGGCCTTACTTAGGTCTTTGAAATCGATGCATAGGCGCCAGGATTTCTCCTTCTTTGGTACCATTACCAGGTTTGCTAGCCAGTCCGGATGTTTTATATCTCTGATGAATCCGGCTTCCAGTAGTTTGGCTAGCTCCTCTTCCATGGCTTGTCTCTTAGGTTTGGAGAAACGCCGAAGAGTCTGCTTAACGGGCTTGAATCCTTTTAGGATGTTCAGGCTGTGCTCGGCCAGCCTGCGTGGGATTCCTTGCATGTCTGAAGGGTGCCAGGAAAAAATGTCCAAATTTTCTCGTAAGAATTCTCTGAGTGCGGCGTCTACATCAGGGCTTAGTTGTGCCCCGATGGAGGCCGTTTTTGTAGTGTTCGTTGGATGGACTTGGAACTTGACTATTTCGTCTGCCGGCTTGAAGGAGGTGGACTTGGATCTTTTGTCGAGTATCACGTCATCCCTGTCCACCGTGGAGCACAACACGGTTAGTTCCTCGGGTGCTAGGGCTTTGGATAATGCCTTTAGGGCCAGTGCGGCTGTCTTGTTTTCGGTGCGGAGCGCTGTGTCCGGATCACTAACAAGGGTGATGATTCCGTCAACCATAGACATATTTTAGTTAATGGTCGTATAGTCAATATACCAAGTTTTCGTTGCAAATCCAGAGATATTATTACTACGAAAGATAACCAAAGATCAAAATGTCTGGTTCAAAATTATATTGCTTCATCGGACCCGGGGAAATTGCCAAAGCATTTGGCGATTGACACGTTGGAATATAAAGGACTAGTAAATAAAATCCTAGATAGGAAGTGGGTCGGTCTCAAAATAAATGAGAATGGGGTATAGCTTGAAAAATTGTGAATGCTTCTCGCCCTAACAGAGCGTGGTATCCGCTGCTGAATAGGGCCACTTGAAATGTCACCTCCTCGGATCTGTAATTATCCGGCGTGCCGAACACCACATCCAGTGTGATTTTCCCTGAACATCACGCTTCTCGGCTGGGGATTATTCCTCTAAAGGTTGTGTTGCTTCGCTCAATGCGGCTCCAGTCTATTTCCATTTTTCGCAGGGTTTCCTCATATATGAGGTTCAATCCGCTGCCACCGTCCATGAGTACCTTTGTAAGTTGGAAGCCGTCCACTATCGGACTAAGGACCAGTGCGGCTGGTGCTCGGGCTGTCCGGAATTTAGGTTCGTCACTGGCATTAAAGGTAATAGCCATGTCGCTCCATTGGTTTATTGTTGCTACTTGGTAGACTTCGGTAAGGCTGCGGAGCGTTTGTTTCCTCGCATTGTTTGATGCGAAGGTCTCGAAGACTGTTGACACCGTGCTGGTGTTTCTGGGGTGGTGCTCTACGGATTCTGGAGTTAGAAGCTCCTCGCCACTTCTGGCCACCTGCCGGAGTATCCAACATGCTCTAAGGCTATGACTTGATGTGACGTCCTCTGTACTATGAATTTTACAGGGTCCATTGAGCCATCCCTCCAGTACGGTTCCATACCCTATAGAGGGTTTTTGTTTTTTGCTATCTGGCCCAGGTGCCTGGCGATAATGTGCCCTTTTGTTTCGGACTGGGATTGAATTCAGGGTCGGATTCTCCCAGAATTTTGTTTCGGTTTTTCGAATGCTTTTTGTCGCACAGTAATTTCGTACTATGGATGTCAAG
The DNA here is from genome assembly GCF_002162155.2 of Triticum dicoccoides. NCBI lineage: Eukaryota > Viridiplantae > Streptophyta > Magnoliopsida > Poales > Poaceae > Triticum > Triticum dicoccoides. The sequence goes on from NC_041383.1 coordinate 61,374,786, forward strand.
TCGGTGAAGCATGTAATTTCGCGGCGACTTATGGCGTTGAGGATTCCGATGTCCGTGCAGTTGTTACAGAAGAATGAAATTGCATCCCTCTCGCGGCAGTCTTTTATCCTGTTCATAACCAGGAGGAATCTGGCCCAGTAATGGTTTACTGCTTCCCCGGGCTCTTGCCGAATTCGGGATAGATCCCTTATATTTGGGTGGGCGGGTGGATTTAAATCCGGAACCTTGCCCGATCTAAGACTTAGAGGCCAAGAAATTTCCAAACTCGGAAGCTTGTTTTCTTGGGCATTATTCAATGAATCAGGCCCGCTACCTGACTTTAGGTTCAAGGCTTGGGCGACGTCCACCCCTCTACGGATGTCCGGCTTGGAGGGATCAGGAATCTGGACATATCTGGTCCTTAGGATGGGCGAAGATTCGCCGCATTGTTCCTCCACCACTTCAACGTGGTGGGTGACTTCAGGAGAGTCAATCTCTCTCTGATCGGGTTTAAGCCCAATCTGGCTGTAATCTGTAGCGACTCCCAAGGCGGTGATGCGAACCAAGAGCTCGTTTAAGGAAGAGAGATCCATCAGATCTAACTGCTCGGCGAGTTCCGAGCTAATGTGGAGATCGCTTTCGATGACCCGAGAGGTCGTCGGCGGCGCGGCGGCCGAACAGGCGGTCATCAAAAAGCCGCCTAACCAGAGAGTTTGGCTGACAGCCAAGGCTCCTTTAGCAACAGCACCATCTTTAAAGACGGGGTGCAACATCCTTCCTGACGGTGACGACACAGAGGAACTCTTAATGAAAGCACCAATGTCGGTGTCAAAACCGGCGGATCTTGGATAGGGGGTCCCAAACTGTGCGTCTAGGCGGATGGTAACAGGAGACAAGGGACACGATGTTTTTACCCAGGTTCGGGCCCTCCTGATGGAGGTAAAACCCTACTCTTGCTTGATTAATATTGATGATATGGGTAGTACAAGAGTTGATCTATCACGAGATCAGAGAGGCTAAACCCTTGAAGCTAGCCTATGGTATGATTGTTGTTCGTCCTACAAACTAAATCTCTCCGGTTTATATAGACACCGGAGAGGGCTAGGGTTACATAGAGTTGGTTACAATGGGAGGAGATCTTCATATCATATCGCCAAGCTTGCCTTCCACGCCAAGGAAAGTCCTATCCGGACACGGGACAAAGTCTTCAATCTTGTATCTTCATAGTCCGGGAGTCCGGCCAAAGGTCATAGTCCGGTCATCCGGACACCCCCTAATCCAGGATTCCCTCAGATGAGGGGCTGAGGGAGTCCTGGATTAGGGGGTGTCCGGATGGACGGACTATGACCTTTGGCCGGACTCCCAGACTATGAAGATACAAGACTGAAGACTTTGTCCCGTGTCCGGATAGGACTTTCCTTGGTGTGGAAGGCAAGCTTGGCGATTCGATATGAAGATCTCCTCCCATTGTAACCGACTCTGTGTATCCCTAGCCCTCTCCGTTGTCTATATAAACCGGAGAGTTTTAGTCCATAGGACGAACAACAATCATACCATAGGCTAGCTTCTAGGGTTTAGCCTCTCTGATCTCGTGGTAGATCAACTCTTGTACTACCCATATCATCAATATTAATCAAGCAGGAGTAGGGTTTTACCTCCATCGAGAGGGCGCGAACCTGGGTAAAAACATCGTGTCCCTTGTCTCCTGTTACCATCCGCCTAGACGCACAGTTCGGGACCCCCTACCCGAGATCCGCTGGTTTTGACACCGACAGAGAGCTTAAATTGATTTTGCAAAAGACTGTTAATAGATCTAGAAGTAATTGGTCCAAGAAACTTGATGATGCATTATGGGCTTATAGAACTGCATATAAAAATCCTATGGTTATGTCTCCATATAAAATGGTTTATGGAAAAGCATGTCACTTACCTCTCGAACTAGAACATAAGGCATATTGGGCCATTAAAGAGCTCAATTATCGTTCTGGTGCCATAAAAATCAACAACTTCAAAGGCACAAATCTGAAGTTGTTGAACGGTCAAAGGATCAAACATTATATCTCAGGTAATCCCATAAATGTTGAAACTAATGTTATTGAAACCGTAACCTCGGAGGAATACATAAGCGACACTTTCCAAAACATTTTAGACTTCGAAAAGGAATGGGTATGTGGTACGTAAGTAAACCGACTCCAAAACATTTCTAATAGCAATTTTTCTCTGTTTTGGAATATTTAAGAAAATAGGAAAATAAGAAGTAGTCCGGGAAGGACACGAGGCGTCCACGAGGGTGGAGGGCGCGCCGTACCCCCCTGGGCGTGCCCCCTGCCTCGTGGGCACCTCGTGTGCTCTCCGGACTCCGTTTTCTTGCACAATACTTCTTTTGGTCGGTAAAAATTCATTATATAATCTCCCGAAGGTTTTCACCACAGTATCACGCAAATCCCCTCTGTCTTTGTTTCGAGCTGTTTTCTGTCAGATTTGTCAAGGCCAGGCATCATGTCGTCACCCTCCTCCAACAATGAAGGCAACGATGCTTGGCTCATGAAGATGGAGCTGAAGAGAGAAGAACCCGGGGAGATCAACAAGAAGGATAGGATCAAGAAGGTTATGGAGGATCAAGCTCCGGTGGGAGAAGAAGAAAACATCCAACCTCTTCCCAACCTCTTTACCCCAACTGAGGTTGAAGATTTCAAGATGATTGAGTTAGCTCACATAAAAAACAAGTATCTCACATGTGAAAATATTTTGTTGAAGGATCATATCGCCCCACTCAAGGGCATTATCTGCAAATTGGAAGAGCTCCTATGCTCGATGTGCGACTATCCATCATCATCGCCACCTTCTTCACCAGCAAAGGGGACATAATCACTTTGGTATGGGCACTCCCCTTGGCAACTACCAAGCTTGGGGGAGGTGCCCCGGTATCGTATCACCATCACACTCCTATCTTTACCGTTTTTCTTAGTTCGATCCTTTTAGTAATATCTTGATCTGGTAGAATAAAGCTTTGGTATGATCTAGTTTTGAGTTTTACCTTATGATCCTTCTACGTAATCGAGTCCGTGAGCTATATATAATAAAGATTAGTGTTGAGTCAAGGGCTTTTCTATCTTGCTACGATCTTGAGGGAATAAAAGAAAGTATAAAAAGAAATAAATAGATCATATTGATCTTATGGAGAGTAATGACTTCACATATAAAGAGTATGATGAATGAAAGTTGTTGAGAGTTGGAAAACATAGTTTTGGTCATCGTTGAAATTAATAGGAAGTAATAAAGAAAGATAGGTTCGCACATATAAATATACTATCTGGGACATCTTTTATGATTGTGAGCACTCATTAAAATATGACATGCTAAAGAGTTGATGTTGGACAAGGAAGACAACGTAATGGGTTATGTGTTCTTATATCCGAAATAAAGTATATTACCATGGATCATCCAACATGTTGAGCTTGCCTTTCCCCCTCATGCTAACCAAATTCCTTGCACCAAGTAGAGATACTACTTGTGCTTCCAAATATTCTTAAACCCAGTTTGCCATGAGAGTCCACCATATCTACCTATGGATTGAGTAAGATCCTTCAAGTAAGTTGTCATGTTGCATGCAATAAGAATAGCTTTCTAAATATGTATGACTTATTAGTGTGGAGAAAATAAGCTTTATACGATCTTGTGATATGGAAGTAATAAAAGCGACGGACTTCATAATAAAGGTCCATATCACAAGTGGCCTTTCATGCATCCAACCATAAAGGCACATGACAACCTCTCCTTCCCTCTGTGGAGGGCCTATCGTTTACTTTCGTCTTATGCATAATGCAAGAGTCATGGTGATCTTCACCTTTCCTTTTTACATCCTGA
>NC_041383.1:61379319-61462247 GCF_002162155.2 Triticum dicoccoides
TATATCCAATTGGATATAAGTTAGCATGAACTATTATTGTTGACATTACCCTTGAGGTAAAAAGTTAGGAGGCAACACTATAAGCCCCTATCTTTCTCCGTGTCCGATTAAAACTTCATACCCATAAATATTGCATGAGTGTTAGCAATTGTGAAAGACTAAATGATAGTTGAGTATGTGGACTTGCTGAAAAGCTCTTATATTGACTCTTTCCAATGTTATGATAACTTGCAATTGCTTCAATGACCGAGATCATGGTTGTTGGTTCTCAATGAAGTTTTTGATTCATACTTGACATTGTGAATAGATTGTTACTTTAGCATAAGAAATCATGTGATAAAACATATATATGTTGCTGTTATAAGAATGATCATAATGCCCTCATGTCCGTATTTCATTTTTATCGACACCTCTATCTCTAAACATGTGGACACATTTTGCATAATGATCATGATGATTATGGGCTGTTATTACACGTTATATCACAATACTTATGCCTATTCTCACTTACTTTACAAGGTTTACATGAAGAGGGAGAATGCCGGCAGCTGGAATTCTGAGTTGGAAAAGGAGCAAATATTAGAGACCTATTCTGCATAACTCCAAAAGTCCTGAAACTCCACGGAAGACATTTTTGCAATTAATAAAAAATACTGAGCAGAAGAAATACCAGAGGGGGGCCACCCACCATCCACGAGGGTGGGGGCATGCCCTACCCCCCAGGGCGCGCCCCTTGCCTTGTGGGCCCCCTGGCAGCCTTCCGATGACCATCTTCTACTATATGAAGTCTTTTACCCTGGAAAAAATCATAAGCATGCTTTTGGGACGAAACACCGCCGCCAGGAGGCGGAACCAATCTAGGGCTCCGGCGGAGCTATTCTGCTGGGGAAACATCCCTCTGGGAGGGGGAAATCATCACCATCATCATCACCATCGATCCTCTCATAGGGAGGGGGTCAATCTCCATCAACATCTTCTCGAGCACCATCTCCTCTCAAACCCTAGTTCATCTCTTGTATTCAATCTTTGTCCAAAATCCTCAGATTGGTACCTGTGGGTCGCTAGTAGTGTTGATTACTCCTTCTAGTTGATGCTAGTTGATTTCTTTGGTGGAAGATCATATGTTCAGATCCTGTGCATATTAATACCCCTCTGATTATGAACATGAATATGATTTATGAGTAGTTACATTTGTTCCTGAGGACATGGGTGAAGTCTTGCTATAAGTAGTCATGTGAATTTGGTATTCGTTCGATATTTTGATGAGATGTATGTTGTCTCTTCTCTAGTGGTGTTATGTGAACGTAGACTACATGACACTTCACAATTATTTGGGCCTAGAGGAAGGCATTGGGAAGTAATAAGTAGATGATGGGTTGCTAGAGTGACAGAAGCTTAAACCCTAGTTTATGTGTTTCTTCGTAAGGGGCTGATTTGGATCCAAATGTTTCATGCTATGGTTAGGTTTACCTTAATACTTCTTTTGTAGTTGCAGATGCTTGCAATAGGGGTTAATCATAAGTGGGATGCTTGTCCAAGAAAGGGCAGTACCCAAGCACCGGTCCACCCCACATATCAAATTATCAAAGTAACGAACGTGAATCATATGAGCGTGATGAAAACTAGCTTGACGATAATTCCCATGTGTCCTCGGGAGCACTTTTATCTATATAAGAACTTGTCCAGGCTTGTCCTTTGCTACAAAAAGGATTGGGCCATCTTGCTGCACCTTATTTACTTTCATTACTTGTTACCCGTTACGATTTATCTTATCACAAAACTATCTGTTACCGATAATTTCAGTGCTTGCAGAGAATACCTTACTGAAAACCACTTGTCATTTCCTTCTACTCCTCATTGGGTACGACACACTTACTTATCGAAAGTACTATGATAGATCCCCTATACTTGTGGGTCATCAGTGTACCAGTCATGGAATCTTCACGTCATCTTTGTTAGACCAAGAGTATCTTTGACGAGAGGCTTCCCGTAACGGTATTTGAATTCATCCACCTCCATTGTTTCACATTCTACATCGTCGGGCAGGTAATCACCAATAGTGAAACCAGCAGCGGCTGATTTGCGACGATATCGCTAGACACCTTGAGTGGGGGGAATGATTGGTTCTCCTGTTCTCCGAGCTGGGGAATTTTTTTCCCACTTCTTCGTTCTTTTAATCTTTTGCCAGTTGAAGTACTTCCCAACTGGCGCGCTTCTTGCAATGTCTTTTTAAGACAGCGGAGATGGTTGTTATTCGGCGAACGTTGTGGTGGTCGCTTTAGGGCATTGATAGTGCGCTTCGCTTTCACCGGATCTATATTCTCCTCTGGAGGTGGATGTTTCATAGCTCTTTTCGTTTCAAAGAAGTCCTTCACTTGGGCTTGAACGATCTGCTCGTTTTCCTCCATGGTCATCTCGTATGGTAACTTCTCTACAAGATTCAGAGATGGACCGAATTTGTATTGCTTCCCGCCTCTAGCTGTACTGCTAGATGTCGGAGCAGCGACGGCTCTCTTCTGTTGCTGTTGACGAGTAGTAGAAGGACGCGGAGTGTTCCGACGCGCCGGGGCAGCCGGAGCGGCGGCGTCTGTGTTCCGTCGTTGTCGAAGAGGGGGCGGGCTGCTCGGACACGATGGAGCAGGCGGAGGAGTAGAAGTGCCACTCTCACGTGCCAGAGCAGGAGGCGGAGTGCCCTGATCACTCACCGGAGGAGGAGGAGGAGGAGGAGGAGGAGGCGGAGTGCCCTGAGTCGCCGGAGGAGGAGGAGGCGGCGGAGGCGGAGGCATGAAGTTCAGAAGCTTGATGTGCTCCTTCCGCCATAGACATGGAGTCTTCAGAGTAAGACCCAGCTGAGTCTCCCTACACCTATAGGGTGGTCAAGCTGGAGCTCCTCAAATCCCTCTGTTATTTCATCCACCATCCAACAGCATAGCCTTGTGGAATCGGAAGGTGTCGGTGTACTAGAGTAGGGGTACCCTAGTATCCCGAACTTGTGCACGGGCAGTTGCAGCACCCCGCGGCAAGGCTTGCCGGGTGACCGCCAAGGTCCTCCGTGGTTCCTTTGGAGCCATTCAAGAACAAAGTATTCAAGCCAAGGAGACAAGGCCCCGGCAAGAGGAGCTTGCCGGGAAGGCCAACCAAGGCATCTCAAGAAACTTGCCGCAACGCGCCATGCATCCCGGCAAGGCCCGGTGAGCGACAAGCTCCCAGACGCGATAAGACAACGGCCGCGGCAAGGCGCTTGCCGCGGCAGGCCACCACTCTGTACGCACGCTCCAGCACATCCACCAACATGTCTCCTTGGGGTCTTTCCAGGCGCACGTGGCAAGAGGCTGTGCAGCCAGCGGTGCGCGGTGGCAAGCGGCGCTGACAAGATTGCCATCGTGGCGAACGGTGGCGTCCCTGACGGTCCTTTTTGCACTGTTTGGGCGACGCAGACGGGCATTTAATGCCTTTGTCCCTGCCGTCAGGGTTAGGTAGGATACACTGTACAAGTAGTTGTACCAACCGCAATTCCTTTTTCATTTTTACCCTTGTCTGTGTTGCCACCTGTCGGTGACCCCTTGAGCATATAAAAGGAGGCCCATGCGCAACGTAGAGGGTTGGTTCGGTTGGAAGCCAGAAAAACACTCATGCTCGGTCTCGTTAGCAGCTGGTGCGTAGTGTAGCACTCAGCGCTCCTGAGCAAGAACTCAATACAATCAGACATGCAGCAGTAGGAGTATTATCTCTCCGGAGAGCTCCGAAGCTGGATAAACTGCTCGTGTGCTTCGCCTCGATCCGCTCTTCGTGCGATCTCCGCCCCCCGCCAAACCGAAAGGGGCCCGGTCCGCCGGTCCCATAGGTGTTCGTGGATCAGCTTCCCCGACATCTTTGGCACGCCAGGTAGGGGGCGTCGAGATTGTGTGAACCTGATCCGGCGTTCACACGAGCTAGACCTTCAACTTCTACATCGACATGCCACCGAAGAAGAAGACTTCGGCGGCAGCTGTTCCGTCCACGTCGATCCCACCACCGCCGGAGCAAACGAGTGGTGGGGAAGACGCCGGTGGAAGAACGGACATTGACGAGGGAGCTCACGACGCTGCCAGGTCCAAGGACAAGGCTGCGCAGACCTCGGTGTCCGTACATGTTCCGCACCCATCTCAGGAGGCACAGGACCGACAGTGTCATGGTATTCGCAGTACCATACGTTTGTTGGACCAAGATCGAGCTGGTGGATCTCGGGGTGCTTAAGACCAGCATGCACGCCAACATGCTGGCACGAGCAGGACACGGTCGCCTGGCCAGGATACTGCTCCTTCTAACATAGTTAGAAGTCCGAGCATATCCCGCTCCTCGCACCGCTCGCCACTGCCACCCACCACTCCATCAGAAGCTTTGGCGCGAGCTCAACTGCTCCTGGATTACCCTCCAATGGAAGACAAGATCGACGGATGGAGGGCCACCATTCAGAGTCTCATCGGCTTCGCCAATGGCGACACTCCGCGGCAGCCGAGTACATTGCGGCTGCGGCAGGACTGCCAGGCACGAGCCGGTGGTGACGAAACTGGTGGGGGTGCAACCACCATGCGCTCTCCACCCCGAAGGCCAAGATCGCCGACTCGCCGGATCCACCTCGACAGCGACTCCACCGCATCATCGGATCCATGAGCTCACCACGATCAGCGTCAAGTTCTTCACGAACGATAGCAAGAAGACACTCGTAGTCGCATCGAGCGCTGAAGAGAAGCGCGGCGTCAATCAGACCAGCGCACTGGGCCTTTGTCGACATGCATGCGCCAGGGGAACCAGGTGACTTGCCGTACGCGGTAGGATGCCCTGCGTTCACTCGTGAGCTGCGGCAAGTCCAGTGGCCCAGTACGAAGAATTTCAAGCCAGATGTACCAGAGAAGTACGACGGCAAGTCGCATCCGTCGGAATTCCTCAGCATCTACACCATCGCGGTGCAAGCTGCCGGAGGACGGGACGACAAGATCATTGCCAACTACTTCCCGCTGGTGCTCAAGCCCAATGTCAGATCCTGGCTCATGCACTTGCCGGACAACTCCATATCCTCCTGGGCAGACCTATGCCATCAGTTTGTCGGCGCCTTTACAGGCGGCCACAAGCCTCATGGCCAAGAGAGCGACCTTCATCTGCTCGCCCAGAAGGAAGGAGAACCCCTGTGCAAGTACATTCAGAGATTCAGCCGTGTATAGCACAACATCCCAGATGTCCACCCTGCCGCGGTAATCAGCGCATTCCACCAGAACGTGCGAAACTGTAGGATGCGGGAGGAGATGGCAATGTGCAAGATTAGAGACGTCAGCGAGCTATATGCCCTGGCCGACAAGTGTGCACGTGCTGAGGAAGGGAGGAAACTCCCCGGGGAGAATACAGGAGCGGGAGGATCTGATAGTGAAGATACTGCCCCGGCAAAGAGAAACCGGCGGCGGAACAACAGGAAGAAGAAAGGCAAAGAGGTGCTAGTCGTTGAGCAGTCCGGCAAGAAAGCCAAAGCTGGTAGCTCCGGCAAGGAGATTGTCGCAGGCACCAACCACCAGGCTGTGGCGGTCGCCGACAAGCAGGACGGCACCAACAAGCAGTACTGCAAGATCCACCGCACCAAGGGCCATGACCTCCAGAGCTGCAAGAAGGTCGAGCAGCTTGTCGAGCAGCAAAAGGCTGAATACGAGCGACGCGACAAGGAGAAAGCCCAGGAAGGTGCTGGAGGAGCCAGCAAGAAACGTCCCGGCCGAGGAGGACGCCGCGGCAAGGCCAAGCAGCGGCAAGGAGACAGACCTCCCCGCGGCCGCGACAAGGATGAAGATGATGACGACGATGAAGATATGGATGATGACGAGACCGATGAGCAGGAGTTCTAGAAAGCCACAGAGGTTCTGTGCGTTGACGGCGGTGCTTCTCTGCATACTTCACACCGCCAGCTCAAGCAGTGGGTGCGGGAAGTCAATGTAGTAGAACCACCCATCGAGTCATGCAAGCCTCTGAAATGGTCCAGCACGCCTATCGTCTTTGATATTGAGGACCACCCTGATCGCATAACTGCGGTCGGCTGCTTGCAGATGTTGGTTTCACCAACTATCCGCAACCTCAAGGTCACTAAGATGCTAGTTGACGGCGGGGCCGGCTTGAACCTGATCTCCTCCGCGGTACTCCAGAAACTCCAGATCCCTGATAGCGAGCTCGAAGAGACCGGCACATTCCAAGGTATCAATCCGGGAAGGAGCAAGCCGAAGGGAAAGATCACATTGCCGGTAACATTTGGCGGCGAGTTGAACTTCAGGACTGAGAGGGTCACTTTTGACGTTGCTGACTTTCCATTGCCTTACAATGGGATACTTGGCCGTCCAGCACTCGCTATGCATACAACATGCTGAAAATGCCAGGCCCAATAAGTGTCATCTCTGTCCCTGGCGACAAGAAGGATGCTCTTATCTGCGCCGACAAGATCTACCGGGAAGCAGCTGCTGCAACAGATTGCAAGTCACTTGCCGTTGAAGCTCCCAGGGCAAAGAAGAAGACCAAGTCCGGCAAGAGTTCTGATGCCCACTCCGGCAAGCGCACCTCTTCGGAGTGCTGCGCTACCGTCGAGGACGCACCATCGAGCTCCAACGGCAAGTGTAAGAAGACAATGGTAGCTCCACCAGAGACCAAGAAGGTGTCCGCCAAGGAGGATGGCACTGGTGGTACCTTCACCATCAGTGCCACTCTCGACCCTAAATAGGAAAGCGCACTCATTGCTTTCCTGCGGGCGAACGTCGACGTGTTTGTGTGGCAACCGTCTGACATGCCCGGTGTTCCCAGGAAAGTAATTGAGCACCATCTTGCCGTCTGTCCTCATGCGCGGCCCGTCAAGCAGAAAGTCAGGAAACAGGCAGTGGAGCGCCAAGAATTCATCGCAGAAGAAATCAAGAAATTGGAAGCAGCAGGCCTTGTCAGAGGAGTGCTCCATCCTACGTGGTTGGCCAATCCTGTAGTCGTGCGCAAGGCAAACGGGAAATGGAGGCTTTGTATCGATTTTACCGATGTTAATAAAGCTTGCCCCAAAGACCCATTTCCCTTGCCGCGCATCGACCAGATTGTTGACTCCACGGCCGGATGTGACTTGCTTTCATTTCTTGATGCATACTCGGGATACCATCAGATCTTCATGGCAGAAGAGGATGAGGAGAAGACCGCATTCATCACCCCATGTGGCACATACTGTTTCAGTTTAAAGAATGTTGGTTCAACATTTGCAAGGGTAGTCCATGACGCTTTTGAGCCGCAAATACACAGAAATGTGGAAGCCTACATGGATGACATAGTGGTCAAGAGCAAGGACAAGGCGACTCTGATTCAAGATTTAGACGAAACCTTTGCAAATCTGCGCAAGATCAACCTCAAGCTTAACCCCGAGAAGTGCGTGTTTGGAGTCCCCTCCAGAAAACTTCTCGTGTTCTTCGTGTCTGAGCGGCGAATTGAAGCCAATCCCGACAAGATCAAGGCCATTGAGCAGATTGAAGCACCAAAGCGCGTCAAGGATGTACGAAGACTTGCTGGTTGCGTGGCTGCTCTCAGCAGGTTTATCTCTAGGTCTGCTGAGCGCGCCCTGCCGTTTTTCAAAATATTGAAAAAGGCAGGTCCAATGAAATGGAATCCGGAAGCGGAGGCAGCGCTGCAGGACTTAAAGAGATACCTGTCCTCCACTCCAACACTTGTCGCACCTAAGCCACAAGAGAAGTTGCTGCTGTATATAGCGGCAACCAATCAAGTGGTTAGTGCTGCGTTAGTAGCGGAAAGGGAGGCAGATGATGAGCCAGCAACCACGGCAGATGCATCCAGCGACAAGCAGGGGACTTCACCGACAAGCTCTGGTCCCGACAAAGATGAATCTGCGCAGACGCGTGGGAAGATGCAGAAAAGAATGGTGCAGCGCCCAGTTTACTTTGTCAGTTCCCTTTTACAAGGGGCTAGGTCAAGGTAATCTGGTGTGCAGAAATTGCTTTTCGGCCTTCTCATGGCCTCGAGAAAGCTGCGCCATTACTTCCAAGCACATGAGATCACAGTCGTCACTCGTTTTCCGCTGAAGAGGATACTGCAAAATCCAGAAGCAACAGGCAGGATTGTCGAGTGGGCACTGGAACTTTCAAGCTTTGGCCTCAAGTTCGAGAGCACTTCAACTATCCAAAGCAGAGCATTGGCAGAGTTCATAGCAGAGTGGACGCCGACGCAAGATGAAGAAGTTCCAGAAATGAGCATCCCCGTCAAGGAAGCAAGCAAAGAGTGGCTGATGTACTTTGATGGTGCCTTCTCGCTGCAAGGCGCCGGTGCGGGCGTGCTACTTGTTGCACCCACCGGAGAGCACCTCAAGTACATAGTCTAGATGCACTTTCCCAAGGAGCAAGCAACGAACAATACTGTAGAGTATGAAGGACTGCTTGCCGGTCTCAGGATCGCAGCAGACCTTGGGATCAAGAAGCTCATTGTCAGGGGTGACTCACAGCTTGTCGTCCACCAAGTGAACAAGAATTATTAGAGTCTGTTGATGGAAGCCTACGTTGATGAAGTGAGAAAGCTAGAAGAGCACTTTGACGGCCTACAGATGGAACATGTTCCAAGAGCTCAGAACGACATTGCCGATGGCCTGTCAAAGTGCGCCGCGCTTAAGTTACCTATGGAACCAGGGATCTTTGTGCTCAAGCTGACTCAACCATCTGTAACGCCATCAACTGGACAGAACAAGAAGAGGAAGCTGATTTCTGGTGACTATTTTCCGGCAGAGCTCCCCGAAGCCGCTGCCAAGAAGGTCCCCAAGATCAACACCAAAGGTGCTGAGGAGCAGTCTGCTCCGGCAAGCCTTAGGGTTTGTTCCGTTGAAGCAGACGCTCCCGACAAGTTTTGCTCCGGCAAGCTTGCCGGGGAACGTCAAGCTCCGGCTGAACCGCAGGTTCTCGCCGTAGAAGCGGATTTTCCCGCAGCACAAGATGTGCCTTTAGTCTTTGTTGTCGAGCCGCAAGCTCCAGCATGGGCGCAGCAGATTGTCCATTTCCTTCAGACAGGAGAACTCCCAGAAGAGCAAGAAGAAGCGGAAAGAGTAGCCCGGCAGTCAAGTATGTACCAGTTTGTCGACAACACACTGTACAGAAGAAGACTCAACGGTGTGAAATTGAAGTGTATTCACCGGGAAGACGGACAAAAGCTGTTGGCAGAGATACATGGAGGCATATGTGGTCACCACATTGGCGCAAGAGCACTTGCCGGCAAAGCGTTCCGGCAAGGTTTATTTTGGCCGACAGCCCTCCAGGATGCAACTGCACAAGTAACCAAGTGTGAAGCATGCCAGTTCCATTCCAAGCAGATACACCAGCCGTCTCAAGGTCTCCAGACGATCCCTTTATCCTGGCCATTTTCGGTCTGGGGGCTCGACATCCTCGGCCCCTTTCCCCGAGCTGTCGGGGGCTTTGACTACTTGTACGTTGCAATGACAAGTTCACAAAGTGGCCGAAAGTGGAACCAGTGAGGAAGGTGACAGCACAGTCAGCAGTCAAGTTCTTCAGGTTGATTGTTTGCCGTTTCGGGATCCCTAACAGGATCATCACCGACAACGGCACACAATTCACGAGCCGCACCTTCATGCAATACGTCCAAGATCTTGGCGCCAAGGTCTACTTCGCTTCTGTTGCTCATCCGGGAAGCAACGGTCAAGCGGAGAGGGCAAATGCTGAAGTGCTGCGCTGGCTCAAGACCAGGACTTTCGACAGGCTGCACAAGTGCGGAAAGAACTGGATTGAGGAGCTGCCGGTGGTTCTTTGGTCGATCGGACGATGCCAAATCGAGCCACTGGCCAGACACGTTTCGCTCTAGTATATGGAGCAAAGGCAGTTCTCCCCATGGAACTCGTATACGGGTCACCTCGAGTGCTCGCTTATGATGAGCTTGAGCAAGAGCAGTTGCGACAAGATGACGCACTGCTCCTTGAGGAGGACCGTCTTCAGGCTGCTGTGCGAGCTGCTCGATACCAGCAAGCTTTGCGCCGCTACCATAGCCGCAAAGTTAATGCCAGAAGTTTCGAGGAAGGCGACCTTGTTCTTCGGCGCATTCAGTCCGCCAAGAATTCCAACAAGTTGACGCCGAAGTGGGAAGGCCCTTATCGGGTGAAACGAGTCACTAGGCCTGGCGCTGTCCGCCTTGAGACCGAAGATGGCATTCCGGTGAGCAACTCCTGGAACATTGAGCATCTTCGTAAGTTTTACCCGTAGGGCGCGGTTGCCGGAACCTGTTCCGGCAACCACCTTTGTACAAGTCTTGCCGATGTTGCATGTAAACCTTTGTACAAAGCCGGGCGCAGAACCCGTGCATAAGTAAAGCTCATGTGCTCCGCGCATCTTGCCAATTTCATGCTTTCTACTTTCTTTGCATGCGTTATCTGACACTTTGTGCAGCACCTACCCTCGGTAAGCAATAACGAGCCATGAAGCTCCATATCTTTATTTTCTCTTCTATCTTTTTCTCAAAAAGGAAAGGAAGGTTCCCTCGCGCACAAGTTTGCCGTGCGGAAAGGAGAAGATAATGGTATGGACCAGGCATCATTCAAGCAAGTTTCGCCTTACGGGGAAGCAAACGACAGAAAAGCTAAGTTGCCAAAGTTTGAGCAATCAGTTTTAATTTTAAAGTTATCTTCCTCGAACAACCGTGCTTTGTATGGAAAACCTGTGCGCGGAGGAACCAACTCGTAGCTAGTTGCGCCCTTACTTTGTTTCGAGTCCGCTCGATAACTTAAGTGAGCTGCGACTAGTTGCGACAAGGTTTCTTGTCGGTAGCGGCACCACCAGCAGGCTGCTGATGTCCCGCACTCAGCGCTCGCGGCCCAGGTGCCTGCACAGACAAGTTCCCTAAAAGCGTAGGGCAAAAACATACAAAGGAAGGAATAAAGTAAAGGAAATAACATAGCGATCTCTTCCCAAAATAGAGTTATATTACAAGATAACTTGTCGCAGCTCTAATAGATTGTTCTCATGACATGACCAACAGCGACAAGGAAAAAGAGAAAACGGGAGGCCTAGTCTACGCGATCGCCCTCAACCCTCTTAATCTCGCTCACCTTGTCCACAATGGGTGCGACAAGGGCCTTGAGCGCTTCTAGATCAGCGTCCGGCGGCAGGGACCTGAGGACGTTGGTGAGGTTGAGGCCTGGGTTGCGGAAGGCCATCTTCACCAGCACCTTTTGAAGAACTCCCGCGCAGATCTTGCGCGACTCGTCGGCCAACTGCTTTGGGATCTTCTCCCGGAGTCGCTGGAGGGCCGTCGCAACGCCTTTGAAGAACAAGCTGAGCTTGGCGCTGGGTTGGAGGTGCTCATTGGAGGAGTACCCGAGATCCTCCATCCCTAGCTGCGCCAGCTCCCCGTCGATGGCTGCGGCAACATTCACCAGACCCTCGGTCCAGTGCTCCACGGTCTCCCTAAAAGCATTCTAGGCGGCAGCAGCACTCGCCAGCAGGGCCTCGTCGTTCTTGATCTTCTCCTTCAAGGCCACCTCCTGCTCCCTCGCGCCGTCCAGCGTCTTGGTCAAGGTGGCCAACTTCAGCTCAAGATCTGCGTTGGAGTCCTTGGCGGCACTAAGCTCTTTGCTCCTCTCGGCGAGAAGACCCTGCAGCTCGCCATGAGCAGCGGCGTCCTTCTCGCGCTCACGCTTGAGAGCGGCAAGCTCCTCGCCACTCGCCTTGAGATCGGCCTCCAGCTGCGCCGTCCTCATCTCCAACTCCTTCTTGGCGGCCTCGGCAGCTGCGGCAGCATCCTTTGCTTCCTTGAGAGCCCCGCCAATTGCTTGCTCGCGCGCGGCAAGCTCCTCTCGTGGCTGTCAAGGTTGACCTTGCGCTGCGCCAATTCTCCTTCCTGCGCAGACAGCTTCTCGGCAGCGAGCCGCTGTTGCTCTTCAATTTCAGCCTTCGCGAGGAGGAAACCTTTCCGCTCCTCGGCGACTTGCTCCCGCTCCTCTGCCAGGGATCGGAGAGTTTCTTGCCTGAGACTCCGGAGCTCCTCAGCGTTCTTCTCAATGTCCACTCCCGCCCTCGCGACAAGCGCTTCTCGGGATTCCAGCTTGGCGTGTCGGGTGCGGTAGAGTGACAACAGCTTCCGCAGCAGCCGCTCCTCCTCAGGCTCGTTGCTGCTGCTGCTTGGCGCGTCGACCAACGTCAGCCCAGCGGACGCGAGCACCTCTCCATCCAAGGTTTCTCCTTCGACCGGCGCCCTGGAGCTTGACGCCCAGGGGAGCTTGATGAAGATGCCATCGCCGGTCTTCAAATAGGCGCCGGGCTGGGGCTCTTCGGAGCCTGGCGCTGCAGCAGCGGCGGAGGGATCGGCGGTCGGCGTAGCGCCCGACGCTCCTACGGCCTCAGGGCCGTCAGTGCGATCGCCGGATCCCTCGCCAGCTTCTGCGGCGGCAGCTTTGGCGGCCTCTTCGCCGGCGGGATCATCAGCGCCGGCCTCTCCTTCGGTGGCAACGGCGTCATCAGTGTTGCTGCGCGCGTTCTCCTCGCTGGCGACCTCGGTTTCCATTGGCTCCGCGGCAGATGGATCTGACGAACGGAAAAAGGAGAAAAGTCAAGCAAATATACAAAAAGAAAATCAGAAGAAGAAGAACCCAAGGGAAGTTTTCAAGCAAGAGGATTACCTATACTAGGATCTGCAGTCGTGGTCTCAACCACCGGAGGATCGCTGGTGCTGTCCCTTGCCGGAGAGTTGTCCCTTGCCGGAGAATTCTCCATTGCCGCAGAACGCTCCCTTGCTGGGGAATCCTCCCTTGGCGGTGTAGTCGAAGCAGATGGCATTTCGGGAGCGGCTTCCGGGCACTCCTGGTGAGGCTGCTCTACTCCTGCACAAACCAACAGTCAGATATCAACAAAAAAAGATCACCCATGCGCGCCTGACAGCAGGAAGTAAACTATATGCTTACGCTGGGGGCTGCTTTGGGGAGTAGTTGCCGGGTCCGGCAAGATGGTCTCGGACACGCCCTCTGCTGTCGCGGTGGGTTCGTCCTCGATGACAATCACCGGGACCTTGGCTCTCTTCGCCGCTCTCTAGGCCAGAGTCCTGAAAAGGAATGGGTTTAGAGTAAAGCAAATCAGATGCAAGACAAAACAACAAAAATTGAAGAACTACAAGAACAGCAAAGAATCTTACTCTTCTTCTTCCTCGTCGGAGCTGAGCGCGGAGAGATCGAAGTCCGGCTCGCCTCCGGTGCGACGAGGCGGAGGAGTAGGTTCCCTTGTCCGCTTCGCGGGCGCAGTAGCGGTGGACCGGGAAGACCCCGCTCCAGTTGCCGCAGCGGCATGAGGCGCTCCCGCGGCAACGGTGCTTGCCGCGATAGAGCGTGTCGCGCGGCTCGGCGGCTGTTGACTCGTCTCCCGCCCCGCTACGTCCACGGCCTTGCGGAGACGCCTTCTTGGCGGGGCTGGGGGCTCCGCCTGCGGCAAGCTGTCTGAAGGTTCGGGCCCGACAAGCCCTCCCTCGCCGGGCTCGCTCGACTCACCTTCGGGCCCGACAAGCTCTTCCTCGCCGGCAAACTCCTCGCACTCGGCAAGGCTTGCCGCCTCTGCTGCCTCTGCCTCCTCCACGGTGAATCCAAACTCACCCGCAGCAGCGGCTGCCGCCGCCTCTTCCAGCCTAGTGGCGATGCGCTGCATCTCCGCGTCGGTGGTGTCGCGAGTAAGGCTCTTCTGCTCATCGGAGCGGACCGGCACTTCAACCAAGCCGTCGAAGAACTCCTGCACGACGGCATCTGCCGGCTCTTGCCAAGTTGGAACAATCCCATGCGAGTCGCACAGCGGCATCATTGCACGGATGCGGTCGAGCGAGGAGTTGTTGCACAACGGAACGACACCCCTCGGCAACATGAATGGATGTTGAGGATCGCGCTTGAACAGTTTCAGGAGCATCGCGTCCAGCTCCAGGACGGTGAAGTTGAAGTTGAGGCCCGGGCGCAACCTCATGATATCCGCCGAGTTCTGGAACTCCCAGGCGGGTCTCCTCCTCTCCTGCAGGGGGGCGATGCGAAGGCGAAGAAAATCTGCGCCAACGGCGCCTATGGTGAGCCCGGCAAGCCTGAGGCGAAGGATCTGGGTGACAGCGATCTTCAGCCTATCGTCTTCCGGGGCCACGTTGCTCCAATCGTTGCCGCGCGCTATTGGGGCTTGTCGCACGGCGGTAAATGGCTGCGGGTTCTCCTCGACAATCCAGCACCACTCTGCTCTCCATTCCTCCCACTTGCTGCGGAGCTCTCCCTCCAGATAAGCCTCCTTCTTGCCCACTCTCGAGATCCAGGCGATTCCGCCGGATAAGGGCTCTCCTCTCTCAACTCGGGGCATAAAGAAGTGGCGAAAAAGGGCTACGTTTGGATGGACTCCGACAAAGTTTTCGCAGAGATGTGCGAAAACTGCTATGGTCAGAACGGCGTTGGGGGTGAAGTCAAGGAGGCGGAACCCATAGGTGTTCATGATGTCACAGAAAAATTCAGAGAAGGGCGGGCAGAGCCCGCAGTAGAAGAACAGCGCGAAGAAGGGGTATCCGCTTGGAGCCAGTTCCGAAGCGGCAGCCGGGAGTACCTTCGTGCGCGGATGTGCTCGCGTCTCCGTCGACCAGAAGAGGTAGTAGTACTCCCTCAGCTCCTTCGCGCCGAGCTGAGGGGGGAAGATGGCCCGCTCCTTTCGCAGCGCCACGAGCCACTGCGCCTCGACCGATTTCACGCCCTTCCCCTTGTCGGCTTTTGGAGCCATGGCGGAGGTGGTGGGGGAGATCGACGGCGTTGGTGGTGCTGGTGGCAATGGGGGGCGGAGCGCTGCTCTCTTTCAGCTTCGGGAAGAAGGAGGGAGCGGCGGAGATTTGTGAAATTGGAGTAACAACCGGCGAGATCGGCAAACTGCCCCTGTTTCCCCTGCTTATAAAGAGGGAGGGGGCGGACGTTTTGTCCTTCCGAATAAAGAAACCACCCACGATCACTCCCACGACACCGCATTCGACGCGTGCTGTTGAGGGAGGGCGCGGTGGATACGGAGTAAGATACGGCGTAACCCAGGCCGCGCGTGCCCGTGGCCTGTATTGGGCCTGGCCCAACAGCGCTCGGCACTGTGTGTGGCCCAGGCCCGGGGGCTCCTGTCGGTGTACTAGAGTAGGGGTACCCTAGTATCCCGAACTTGTGCACGGGCAGTTGCAGCACCCCGCGGCAAGGCTTGCCGGGTGACCGCCAAGGTCCTCCGTGGTTCCTTTGGAGCCACTCAAGAACAAAGTATTCAAGCCAAGGAGACAAGGCCCCGGCAAAAGGAGCTTGCCGGGAAGGCCAACCAAGGCATCTCAAGAAACTTGCCACGACGCGCCATGCGTCCCGGCAAGGCCCGGTGAGCGACAAGCTCCTAGACGCGATAAGACAACGGCCGCGGCAAGGCGCTTGCCGCGGCAGGCCACCACTCTATACCCACGCTCCAGCACATCCACCAACGTGTCGCCTTGGGGTCTTTCCAGGCGCGCGTGGCAAGAGGCTGTGCAGCCAGCGGTGCGCGGTGGCAAGCGGCGCTGACAAGATTGCCATCGTGCCGAATGGTGGCGTCCCTGACGGTCCTTTTTGCACTGTTTGGGCGACGCAGACGGGCATTTAATGCCTTTGTCCCCTGCCGTCAGGGTTAGGTAGGATACACTGTACAAGTAGTTGTACCAACCGCAATTCCTTTTCCATTTTTACCCTTGTCTGTGTTGCCACCTGTCGGTGACCCCTTGAGCATATAAAAGGAGGCCCATGCGCAACATAGAGGGTTGGTTCGGTTGGAAGCCAGAAAAACACTCATGCTCGGTCTCGTTAGCAGCTGGTGCGTACTGTAGCACTCAGCGCTCCTGAGCAAGAACTCAATACAATCAGACAAGCAGCAGTAGGAGTATTATCTCTCCGGAGAGCTCCGAAGCTGGGTAAACTGCTCGTGTGCTTCGCCTCGGTCCGCTCTTCGTGCGACCTCCGCCCCCCGCCGAACTGAAAGGGGCCCGGTCCACCGGTCCCATAGGTGTTCGTGGATCAGCTTCCCCGACAGAAGGCAGTGAAAAGTTGCATCGGGTTTTGGTCAGGAGGTGTAATAGAGCCGACAGCCGCCTTGATTTTAAGGTTCCGCCATTGCATCATAAGATGGCACTGGTGAGCCTCCGTGATAGCATCCACGGGGTAGCTAGGAGCCGTGAAGTCAGGCTGCTGAACGAACTTGGTGGAAGCCATGCTGCTTGTCCGCTGAGATGGCGGGGTAGCTTGGGCAGGTCGTTGGTTCTCAATAGCTTGTTCCTCTAGCTTTCGTACCCTTGCATTCAGCTTCTGCAGTTTTCTCAGCTCCACTTTCCTCCTCCTCTCTTGGGTTTTTTAACCGCCTGCGTTGGGAAACCAAACCTTCCATGCAACGGAGCCTGGTGTGCCTCGTGTTCGTCCAGGGTGCTCATGATTCCTAAGGGCCTGTGTGAGCTCGCCGTTCTCTCTGTCGGGAAGGAACATCCCTTGCTGCGTTGTGGCAATATACTTCTGAAGCTTCTTGACGGGTATTTCAAGTTGCTCGTCCGTCCAAACACACTTCCCTGTTTCAGGGTCCAAGGTTCCCCCAACCCCGAAAACCAAGTCCTTCAACGGTCTGGTCAGTTTAATGTGTCTGGTTCGACCCCTTTAGCAATCAGGTCACTCTCAGCCTTGTCCCACGACGGCCTGGCTTTGAGGTAGCCACCTGACCCCGTGCGATGGTGATGCTCCTTCTTTGCAGTATTTCTCTTGTTTGCCGCTGACATCTTCTTACTCTTCTCTGATGTTTTGTGGGCCACAAATGCGGCCCAGTGATCTCTTATCTTCTCAAATCGGTCGGTGAATTCTGGAGTCTTGTCTTTGTCTACATACGTTGATTTCAACTCATTCTTCCACCTCTTGAATAGATCTGTCATCTTCTTGAGAGCATGAGCCTTGACCAATGGCTCTATAACTGGCTTATCCGGATTCTCCTCTACCGGTAGGGTGAAATTTTCCTTCAGCACGGTCAAAAGATCATCTTTTTGTCTATCTTCGACAAAAGAAACTTGAGGGTCTTTGTTCTTAGGCTTATACCATTGGTGGATGCTGATCGGGATCATGTCCCTAACAAGAACCCCGCACTGAGCAGAAAATGCTTCATTGGTCAGGAGGGGTTCATTGCTGTGATCGTGAACCTTTCATCCTGGCGCAACCTTTTCTTCGGGCCTCGTCTCGTTACCGAAGTTTGGCTCGATCCGGAGGGCTATAAAAGAAGAAAGAAGAGTTAATATATGTACATACCAAAACATATAATGCATCAATTTGCTAGTCAGCAAAGTATATATATATATATATATATATATATATATATATATAGGGATTGACTATTCGTCACCCTGGGTGAGGAATAGTTATTCTTCACACCCCTCTATTTTACCATCAATGCATTGTAATTTTACGTTACCTAAGTTTTGTCTTATTTCTGATGTAAAAAGAGACTGTAAGAAAATATATAATCACCATAAAAAATATTTTATGTTATGTAAAATTACAAACGTAAAAACATAGTGTAAAATACACATAAACTGTAAATTTTCTTGTCTTATGACCTATATTTTTGTTTTCTTATGCAAAATTTTACGTAGCGAATCAATAGGAATGTAACTATTTGAATTCCAAATGTAATTTAATTATGAAACGATTGTAAGATTACCTCGGGTGAAGAATAACTTATTCTGCACCCTGGATGATGAATAACATCACTAGATATATATATATAGGTAAATTATGTGGGACACCTAGGTGCCTAGGCAGCATGTTCGGGTCCAACCCGTTAATGCATTAAATAGGAAACAACGTGCATTAGTGTTGATTTGTTTCATGTTACATTTGCATGCTTAAAGCATGTATAATTTATTTCCAAATTTACTTTCCTGCTCTATTTGGAGGCAACTCCCACTCATGCAAAATCCAAATTCATCATACACACACGTACATATTATTAGACCGCGATACTAGTTATTATAATACACAGTAGTACATCATATTAGACCATGCCACTAGTTGTTGGGTATTATACCTAATAAAAATATATACGTGTGCCTTGGCACCATGTTCGGGTCCAACCCGTTAATGCATTAAATAGGAAACAACGTGCATTAGTGTTGATTTGTTTCCTGTTACATTTGCATGCTTGAAGCATGTCTAATTTATTTCCAAATTTACTTGCCTGCTCTATTTGGAGGCAACTCCCACTCATGCAAAATCCAAATTCATCATACACACACGTACATATTATTAGACCACGATACTAGTTATTATAATACACAGTTGTACATGATATTAGACCATGGCACTAGTTGTTGGGTATTACTAGATCGTTGATGGCGCGCATTGCAGCGTCCGTCTATAAAAAAACTACATAAATGTTTGTGAAATCAACAAATATGAGAATTTTTTAAGTTACAATGCCTCAATTTAGATTGGACATATCTGACCAAAATTCTAGTACCAATCGATGGTGAATTTTTAAATTGCAATTGAGACGTACATATTCAGTGAGAAACAAAGATGATTAACATTGAGAATTAAAATAGAATACATATAATAGCATGTCATGACATACTTGGTCAATCAATGATGTCATGCAACCCGTGTGTAGGGGTGGGGTGGGGGATCATGGCTATGGCATTGTTGGAGGCTTGAAGCAACATGATTACCTGGAAAAAATAGATGACACCAATCACATAACAATCAACGCATAACTGATCTGAAGAGAAAGTGCATTTAGCAGTGTTGTATTGGTAGGCTATAGGATTTAGGAACAAAGTTACAAATGATTATATCTTGGTAGCATGGCAACTCCGTTAATCTAAGTATGCATAAGCATAACTATGAGGCTATTATGACTGGCTAGGTTTCAAAAGATTCTGTGTTGATCAAGGGAAGCAAATATATACTCCACCTAAGGCTACTTATGATACTTTGTGCCAATAATCACCTTTTGCAGTTCGCTTTTGTCTACCAGGTCTAAAGCTTGAATATCTTTTTGGAACGTTTTTATTAATGGATTAACTCCCCCAGTGTATGCTTTTGTATATACACACATATCTTCTCTCTAATCTGCTACCAGATGAGATTTTGAGACTCTTAGTGTATAATATATTTACTGGAACATTGGAGTTTACATTAATTATAAAATTTTGCAAGGGAAATGATTAGTACAGTAATAAAGATTATAATTTAAATAAGAAAAAGTCATAAGAGTTCATGAGCATTCTGGGAGAAGTTAACAGTTACCATCATACCTTGTTGAGCCACTACAAGAAATATGTCAACTAGTGACCTTTTGTCAGTCACCCTGGAAGAATTGGTCATAAATTTATGACCATTTTAGACCAATAGGACAAAACCTGTTAGGGGGGCTCCAAACCCTAACCTATAACGACCATTCTGGTCAGAAAGGTCATAATGTCATTATAGGAAATTGGTCATAAAGCGGGAAGCACTGTCCACTGCCTCACGCCTAGCTGATAACGACCAATATAACATGGTCAATACACTTGATTTTGAATGAATTAGGATGATTGGGCAGCCACATCAGCAACCTCGCTTATGTGTCACTGTCTAGGTGTCATTTTTGGTTAAATATTAATATTCAACAACAGATGGGGCACACACTGACATGCAGGACCCATTTGACAGGAGGGGCCGAGTGCTTAATTCGCCCAAAAAATGTGCGCTAGCGGGGACTCGAACCCACGACCTCGCGCTTGCTTCGCTCGTTCGGTACCGCTGGGCTAGAGAGGGATTGTTGCTCTGGTATGGGAACTTATCTATACATTATATAAAACCACAACTCTCTCCTATCAGTCACAAGTGGGGCCTTCCGACCAGGTGGCATCGAACAGAGCAACATTGACAGGCGGGAACCATTTGACAGGTGGGTGAGCCACTGACAGGTGGGTAAGCGAGCGTTTAATTCCCTAAAATATGTGTGTTTTAATTCCTAAAAAATGTGCGCTAGCGGGGACTCGAACCCACGACCTCGCGCTGTTTAACTTGTTTGCTACCACTGGGCTAGAGAGGGATTGCTTCCCATCTAGCGGAATGGCTCTGTATATTATATAGACCATCGGTTATCTCTTGCCAAATCTAAGTCATTGACAAGTGAGACCTGTTCCTAGGATCGGACAAAGCCAACACTTAGCCAATCATTTCTAGGTTTTCCGACCAGGTGGCAGCGGGCTGCGGGCAGGGGCCGGCAGCCAAAGCGACCAGCGGTGGGGGAAGGAACGGCCTCGCCGCAGCTGACCTCGCCCAGGGCCTCGCCGCAGTTGACCTCGCCCACGGCCTCGCCGCAGGTGACCTTGCCCATGGCCTCGCCGCTCGCCTTGTCCACGACAGGAAATCAGCGGGGGCGGGGGCGACGCCGGCAGCGGAAGCAACCGACGGGGGTGGAGGCGGGGCTGGCTGCCGAAGTGACTAGCAGGGGCGTGGGCGACCTGCGGTGGTGGGGGCGGGTGTAGGAACGACGCCCACGCAAGGAGAGGCTCGCTGAGCATTGGGGACTCGCCGCCACTAACCATGGGGGACTCGCCGCCGACACAAGTAGACCTCACCCACGTATGCACTCCTCTCCTCCCCCCTCTCCTCTCCCTCTCTCCTCTCTGTTGATGTCATTGATTTGATGTAGATCTGTTAGGAGAATCTCCACACACTGATTTGATGTAGGTTTGTTGTAATCTTGGAAAAATCTCTTGGAAATGGCATTGATGAATTTGCTAGAAATTGTGAAGAGAATTTATGTTGATGAAATTTTTCAGGAGAATTACTGTTGATGAAATTGTTAAGAATTCTTTTTTAATTTAGTCAATTCATAGTGGTAAATTATGTTGTCACCTATCAATAGAACAGAGCTCTCTGTTCTATTTTGTCCAAGAGTAAATTGCATTGATGAAATTGATGTTGTTCTTTCCCTGAAACAGGATCCTGAAATTGCTGTTGCTCTCTTTTCTAAATTCCTGATTTATTTTGTCCATGAGTAAATAATGAATGCTAAGTAAATAGGATCCTGATCCATTTGACTGATTCGTGCCATGAGTAAATATTGAATGCTGATTTATTTTGTCCACCAAGTTGGACTAAAGTAGTGAGAAATTGGAAATAGTTGAATGTTGTGGTTAGGCAGTTAGCATATAAAGTTGGGTGCCATTACTTCCATCCATTTTCATTAATTAATGTTGATGCACTTAGATTGATTTGCTAAGTTGCAACAATTTGTCGTCTTTGGCAGATGGACAGAAGCTGGATTAGAAAAGGAGTTAGAAAGTTTTCGAAAGAACATATGAAAGGAGTTGATGATTTCATGGCATTTGTTCGGGCAAATTTTGCCAACGATGCTCACATTCTTTGCACATGCTGCGAATGCCTCAACCGTCCAAGAATGGCTCAAGGAAGAGTGGAAGATCATCTGCTTCTTAATGGGATGTCTAGCACATATGATAGATGGATATATCATGGAGAACCGTTGGACAGTCAACCTCAACATTTTGAAGCTGATACAGAGGCCCCTCATATGATGGGTGGTGGTGATGCTGGCATTGATTTCATGGAAAAGGTTTTGCGAGATAATGTTGTTTTGGAGGAAGAGGATGGGCATGAAGACGATAGGATTCCTGGCCTATTGAAGGATTTGTATGATGCTGAAGATCGTGCTGATGGACAGAAGTCATTGTTTGCTGAGGTGTTAGAGGAGGCGAAGCGTGCAGCTCATGAAGGGGGTAAACTTTCAAGATTTACCTTCACCGTGAAGTTACTCCACATCAAGTCTTTCTACCGGATTAGCAATGCCGCATTCAATGCAATACTCCGTCTTTTGAGCTTGCAATTCCCTGATAGTTGTGTTCCCAGATCTTATGATGAAGCATTGAGAATAATCCGCAGGCTGGGGTTAGGTTATGTGTCAATACACGTGTGCCCAAATAATTGTGTCTTGTTTCGAAAGGATTTAGCAAAGCATGACAACTGTCCAAAATGCAATGCATCTAGGTGGAAATATGCTGATGGGAAGAAGTCAATACCGGAGAAGGTACTGAGGCACTTTCCCTTGATACCAAGGCTGCAGCAGATGTTCATCTTGAAGGAATCATCGAGTGAGATACAGTGGCACAAGCTGAAGCGGCAACCTGTGGACAATGAGCTGAGCCATCCAGCGGATGGAGAGGCATGGAAAGAGTTTGACAGTATACATTTAGATTTTGCTGCAGATCCACGGAACATAAAACTTGGCATTGCCACAGATGGGTTTAATCTGTTTGGGAACATCAGCACGTCTTATAGCATGTGGCCAGTTTTTGTGGTGCCGTACAACCTGTCACCATGGGCATGCATGGATCAGTCCAACTTCATGATGTCATTTCTTATCCCGGGTCCAGAGTCTCTAGGAAAGGATTTTGATGTCTTTATGGAGCCCCTCGTAGAAGAACTGCTCCAGCTTTGGACTGGTGTACCTACATACGATGCCTTGAGTCCGGAAGAAAAGTTCAATCTACGTGCTGCAATCATATGGTCCATCCATGATTTCCCGGCTCTGCACACTCTGTCTGGGAGGATCACAGCGGGTTATCGGGCTTGTGTCCATTGTGACAAAGACCCTTGCTCAAAGAGAATAAGGAGCAAGATCTGCTATCTTGGGCACCGCCGCTTTCTTCCCTGAAACCATCGCTAGCGAAGAAGCAAAGATTTTAATGGTGAGAATGAAACCCGTGACAAGCCAGCTGAATTCACTAAAGAAGAGCTGGAGCAGCAACTTGAAAAGGTGAAAGATGTGAGACCAGGAAAGCTGGCGAAGAAAAGAAAGTGTGAGGAAGGTCAATGTTGGGACCAGAGGTCTTGTTTGTGGGACCTGCCATACTGGGGTGATCTGAAATTAAGGCATAATCTCGATGTAATGCACATTGAGAAAAACATATGCGAGAATCTGCTAGGGACGTTTCTGAACATTGAAGGGAAGACAAAGGACACGGTTAGTTCTAGGCTTGATTTGCAGGACATGGGCATAAGAGAAGATTTGCATCTACAACACAATGAAGATGAAGATTCATTTGAAATGCCACGAGCATGGTATACAATGAGTAAAGAACAAAAGCTTGCATTTTGTGAATTCCTAAGAGTGGTGAAATTTCTAGATGGTTATGCTGCTAACCTAGCAAAGTATCTTACTTCTGATGGATTCAAGCTTTCAGTACTGAAAACTCATGATTGTCACATCCTCCTCCAAAGGATTTTACCGGTGGGCCTCCGAGGAAAAATGGACAAGGATATATATGAAGCGATTGCTGAGCAGGGAAATTTCTTTAGAGAATTGTGCTGCAAAACACTCAAGTTAACTGTCCTGGAAAGACTTGAAAAAGAAATCCCAATTATTCTTTGCAAGCTCGAGAAGATTTTCCCTCCAGCTTTCTTCACCGTGATCGTCCATTTGGCGGTGCACTTACCGAAAGAGGCAATGCTTAGAGGCCCTGTGCAATACGGTTGGATGTACCCAATCGAAAGAAGGCTGCTTACTTGTAAGTGTTATGTGCGAAACACGGCAAGACCTGAAGGTTCTATTGCTGAAGCATATGTCATTGACGAGTGCTTGACTTTTTGCTCTAGATACTTTGGCGATGTGGAAACAAGATGGAACCGGCCAGGCAGAAATAGAGAGCGGTCTGATTCGCAAAGTGGTGATGTCTCTATTTTCAACCATGGTGTGAACTTTCTTGGAGCCTCACAATACTTGGAGGCTGGTGATGAGAATGACAAGATGGTTTGGTTTGTGCTCAGCAATTGCGCCAAGGTTCTACCATATATCGAGTACGTTATATCTTGTGCACTCATTATATATATTTTTTTTTGCTTGGGTTGGCACCAGCCTAATGTTTTAATTCACATGTTTTGTTGGCATTGCAGGAAATGCAAGGAAGAGTTAAATCAGGAAGAAAGCAATAACCATGTTGATAAAAGGGTTGCCAAGGGGTTTGCTAAGTGGTTTAAGAATCATGTGAGATCTTTAGCCACATGTTTTATGTTTTCTATGTTATTCACCAATTGTTAAATACCATTGTTTGCTAAATGGTTTATTTGTGCAGATTGGAAAGTTGCATGAGGAGAAGAAGGTCAGTGATGATCTATTTGCTTTGGCATGTTTACCGGATAAGCGAGTGAGAGTGTATTCAGCATGCATTGCTGATGGTGTCCGGTACCACACCATTGACCGCGAGGAAAAAAGGAAGACACAGAATAGTGGAATCATCACTGAGGGGTCACATGATGTTGAGATCATTGACTTCTATGGTCAGTTGAGAAGCATCGTAGAGTTGCAGTACAACTCTAGTGGAGGCATCCATCTCTTGGTAGTCTTATTTCGCTGTGACTGGTTTGAGCTTGGTAGCAAGAAGAAGAGAGACTCTTTTGTCAAATATGATGGCCACTTCAAAAGCATCAACACTGCAAGGTGCTGGTATAAGAGTGATCCATTTATTCTAACAACACAAGCAATAATGGTGTTTTATCTGCCAGACACTCTTTTGCATGGAAAATGGCGAGTTGTGCAAAACTTTCAGCACAGACACTTATGGAGTGTGACTGAAACTGAAGTGGAAAAGGGCCCCGGTGATGGTGGACTAACATACCAAGATGATGACTCTACGGAAGTTCCGTTGCAAGCTGATGATGACTCTATGGAAGTTCTGGTGCAAAGCAGAGTACGAAGGGACCGGGAACGTGTGATCGTTGGTGCTGAAATAGTTGAAGGCATCAAGAAAAGAAGAAAGGTGGTAGCGGATGGACATGAGAGCGAGGATGAGGAAGACCGGACTGATCATACTATGCTACAATATTGTAGTGATGATGAGGAAAACAGGAGTGGTCATAGAGTTCCTTGTTTTCGTATCGACGATGATGAGTAGCGAATGGACATGAAGGTTATACTATTACTGCATGTTCCTTATTTTGATTGGTGATCAACCATCTCCGTAGTTTTTGTTGATGTGATCCTGATGTAGTTTTTCTACTACAATTCTCTCCAGGTAGCAAAATGCATGAGACTTTGGTGATGAAGAGGCAGATGGTGAAGATACAATGCAAAATTTGGTGCCATTTTGGTGCCATTTTGGCTGATGGTGAAGATACAATGCATTAAAACTTTGGTGCCATTTTGGCTGATACTTTGGTGCCATTTTGCTGGCATTTTTTGCTGTTTTGGCTGATGTTGTTTTGGTGCTGTTTTGGTGCCATTTTGGATGGCTGCAGTGACTGTTTTGGTGATGTTTTAATGCTTGAAGATTGATCTCTTAATATGGTTGCAGTGATCATTAATTTTATAGCAAAATATGGCTGTTATTTTTTTGTTTTGTTTCAGAAACAGGAGAAAGCAAAGGGCCCACGTCTCCCCTCCAGAGTTTTCGAGGGCCAAAGGGCAGGACGTTTGAGTTTTCGAGGCAACTCCCCGCATCTCCCCTCCACTGGCAACTCCCCATGTCTCCCCTCCACTGGCAACTCCCCACGACGCAAAGGGGGTTTTCTTCTAGTCCAGGTAACTCCCCTCCTATTCCATTGCCGCTCCATCTTCCTCCCTCTGCCTCCCTCCTCATTCCATTGCCGCTCCATCTTCCTACCTCTGCCTCCCTCCTCATTCCATTGCCACTCCATCTTCCTTCCTCTACCTCCCTCTGCCTCCACCATCAAGCAACTCCCCTCTGCCTCCACCATCACTGGCCAGGAGGGCAATGGCGGAGGAATCTTGGAGTAACTCCCCTTTGTCTACCAAGAGAATGGCGGAGGCATCCTGGAGCAACTCCCCTCCATCTGCCAAGCATCACCGTGGTGAGGTGTCTGGCAAGGACCCGCTGGTGGTCGACGACGACGTTCCGGTCCCCGGGCAGAAGCAGGACTACACCGTGCCGCTCAAGGTTGATATCCACCTGAAGGAGAAGCTGGATGTCGTATGCACCAGCAATCCAGACGAAGAAGACAAGAGGATCTGCGAGATCAGGAGGAGGCTTGGCGGCATGCTTTCTCGGTCGATCGGCGTTGATGTCGAGTATACCAGGGAAGACGAACCTCCGCAAATGGCTGCAGTTCTGTAGTAATGCGTGGAGGATCTCGTCCTGGTATACCACATCACCACGGCAACCAAATGGTAAAAACATCCGGTTCTGAAGTTTCTGAAGTTCTGAAGTTTCTGTCTAATTAGTAGTTTCTGAAGTTTCTGAAGTTTCTGAAGTAGATGCAATAGTTCTGAAGTTCTGAAGTAGATGCAATACTAGTTCTGAAGTTCTGAAGTTTCTGAAGTTCTGAAGTTTCTGTCTAATTAGTAGTTTCTGAAATTTCTGAAGTTTCTTAAGTAGATGCAATAGTTCTGAAGTTCTGAAGTAGATGCAATACTAGTTCTGAAGTTTCTGTCTAATTAGTAGTTTCTGAAGTTTTTGAAGTAGATGAATTTGATGCACCAGATTAGTTTGATGCAGGCCCAAGGAACTCCGCCCGCTCCTGCAGGAGAAGAAGTTGTACACCTTTGTTGGCTTCTCCATTGGAGGTGACAAGGAGAAGCTGAAGTTGTCTGGTTTGAAGATCAACCCCGACAAGTTCGTCGACATGCAGCGCAAATGGAGAGTTCCAAACAATGGAAAGAAGTGGCAGTCTTTGGCTGAGTTTGCAGCCAGCCTCATCCACCCATCCTACAAGGAAATGAAGCAGAAGATCAACAAGAAATTGAACCACAAACTATGGGTGGACAGCCCACTGCCAAACAACCTCATCGAGTATGCCGCGAAAGATGCGTACGTCACCTACGAGGCATGGAAGAAAATCGAAACCATCAAAGAAGGTTTGAAGCAATGGCAAGAGGTGGAGGATCATTGGGATGACCCCTACTACTAGGGACATTGAGTTGTTTGTGGTATTATGTGTCTCAGTTTGTAGTTATGTGGTTGAACAAGTTTTCTTTCGTTATGTTGAACAAGTTTGCTATTGTAATGATGAACAAGTTTGCTTTTTTTATGTAGTTATGTGATTGTTATGATGCTGGTGCAGAAATGAAAAAACACTTATGGTTGTGATGTGATGCAAAATCCTTCAAGTTTTGGTGATCATTTAGTTCAAGTTTTGGTCAGATCATACAGAATGTTGTCTAGAAGTTTTTGTGATCATTTAGTAGTTTTTTTGAACTGAAGATGCTTTTCTAACTGAATTTTGCTTCAACTGAACCCATTTCATTGTGAGCAAAAAAATATGCGCCAGCGGGGTCTCGAACCCACGACCGTGCGCTTGTTTCACTATATTTCTACGACCGGGCTAGGACGAGACTATTAGTATTCCACTCTATGCCAACCCTTTTGAATATATCAAACTAGTCAAGTATCAAGCACACACCTCACTAACAAGTGGTCCACTCAACCCACTCATCACAAAATGGGAGACCTCCACGTCACATCATCAAATGTGGCCTACCAACTAGCAAACATACTAAACTTGCAATACCGGCATTTTCTTGAAAAAGTGTTCTCAAAAACGACCTACCATGAACGAAGATTCATGGCTTTCAAGCCAAACTAGTAATGATATGGCCGCATATGTTGAATAGTTTTTGCTAATATGCCCAAATTTGGTGCATGCCTCCGTCTTGTGATGGCAAAAAATGTTGCCAAAGCGAGGTTCCAACTTGTTTAACAAGAAAAACCGTTTTTTCATTTTTTGAATGCTAAAGACATACGTTTTTTGTGAAGCGGCTACAAGGAGGGTCACCCCAAACGGCGCCATTCCATGTCTATCTCAAAGTAGACCCTATTTTACGGACGGTTGCCAAAAAGCATGCATTTCTGACCCTCGTAGATACTCCCGGCAATTTAGACCACCTTCGGCCGATTCAGCTGGAATCGGCTGGAATTTGAACTACGGGTCCTCCATAGCTTGCCCGTTATTTTTTCCAAAAATGCTTTTTAGCTTCACAGGTAGGCATTTATGAAGGAAATATGCCCTAGAGGAAATAATAAAGTTATTATTTATTTCCTTATCTCATGATAAATGTTTATTATTCATGCTAGAATTGTATTAACCGGAAAGATAATACTTGTGTGAATACATAGACAAACAGAGTGTCACTAGTATGCCTCTACTTGACTAGCTCGTTGATCAAAGATGGTTATGTTTCCTGACCATAGACATGTGTTTTCATTTGATTAATGGGATCACATCATTAGGAGAATGATGTGATTGACTTGACCCATTCTGTTAGCTTAGCACTTGATCGTTTAGTTTTCTACTATTGCTTTCTTCATGACTTATACATGTTCCTATGACTATGAGATTATGCAACTCCCATTTATCAGAGGAACACTTAGTGTGCTACCAAACGTCACAACGTAACTGGGTGATTATAAAGGTGCTCTACAGGTGTCTCCGAAGGTACTTGTTGGGTTGGCGTATTTCGAGATTAGGATTTGTCATTCCGATTGTCGGAGAGGTATCTCTGGGCCCTCTCGGTAATGCACATCACTTAAGCCTTGCAAGCATTGCAACTAATGAGTTAGTTGTGAGATGATGTATTATGGAACGAGTAAAGAGACTTGCCGGTAACGAGATTGAACTAGGTATTGAGATACTGATGATCGAATCTCGGGCAAGTAACATACTGATGACAAAGGGAACAACGTATGTTCTTATGCGGTCTGACCGATAAAGATCTTCATAGAATATGTGGGAGCCAATATGATCATCCAGGTTCTGCTATTGGTTACTGACCGGAAACAGTTCTAGGTCATGTCTACATAGTTCTTGAACCCATAGGGTCCGCACGCTTAAAGTTTCGATGACAGTTTCATTATGACTTTATATGTTTTGATGTACCGAAAGTTGTTCGGAGTCCCGGATGAGATCACGGACATGACGAGGAGTCTCGAAATGGTCGACACATAAAGATTGATATATTGGAAGCCTATATTTGGATATCGGAATCGTTCCGGGTAAAATCGGGATTTTACTAGAGTCCCGGGGGGTTACCGGAACCCCTCCGGGGGTTAATGGGACTACATGGGCCCTAAGGGAGAAGAGGAAGGCCGACCAGGGCAGGCCGTGCGCCCCCTCCCCCCTTGTCCGAATAGGACAAGGAAGGGGGGGGCGGCGGCCCCCTTTCCTCTTTCCCCTTCCCCCTTTCCTTCTCCTACAAGGCAAGAGGGGAGAGTCCTACTCCCGGTGGGAGTAGGACTCCTCCAGGTGCACCTCTAGGGGCCGGCCGCACCTCCCCCCTCCCTCCTTTATATAAGGGGGCAGGGGGGCACCCCAGAACACACAAGTTGATCTTCGTGATCGTTCCTCAGCCGTGTGTGGTGCCCCCCACCATATTCCACCTCGGTCATATCGTTGCGGTGCTTAGGCGAAGCCCTGCGTCGGTAGAACATCATCATCGTCACCACGCCGTCGTGCTGACGGAACTCATCCCCGACACCCTGCTGGATCGGAGTCCGGGGATCGTCATCGAGTTGAACGTGTGCTGAACTCGGAGGTGCCGTACGTTCGGTACTTGGATCGGTCGGATCGTGAAGACGTACGACTACATCAACCGCGTTGTCATAATGCTTCTGCTTTCAGTCTACAAGGGTACATGGACAATACTCTCCCCTCTTGTTGCTATGCATGACCATGATCTTGCGTGTGCGTAGGAAATTTTTTGAAATTACTACGTTCCCCGATAGTGGCATTCGAGCCAGGTTTTATGCGTAGATGTCATATGCACGAGTAGAACACAAGTGAGTTGTGGGCGATATAAGTCATACTGCTTACCAGCATGTCATACTTTGGTTCAGCGGTATTGTGAGATGAAGCGGCCCGGAATGACATTACGTGTACGCTTACGCGAGACTGGTTTCACTGTTACGAGCACTCGTGCTTAAAGGTGACTGGCGGGTGTTTGTCTCTCTCACTTTAGTTGAAGCGAGTGTGGCTACACCCGGTCCTTGCGAAAGTTAAAACAGCACCAACTTGACAAACTATCGTTGTGGTTTTGATGCGTAGGTAAGAACGGTTCTTGCTAAGCCCGTAGCAGCCACGTAAAACTTGCAACAACAAAGTAGAGGACGTCTAACTTGTTTTTGCAGGGCATGTTGTGATTTGATATGGTCAAGACGTGATGCTATATTTTATTGTATGAGATGATCATGTTTTGTAACCGAAGTTATCGACAACTGGCAGGAGCCATATGGTTGTCGCTTCATTGTATGAAATGCAAACGCCCTATAATTGCTTTACTTTATCACTAAGCGGTAGCGATAGTCGTAGAAGCAATAGACGGCGTAAACGACAATGACGCTACGATGGAGATCAAAGGTGTCATGCCGGTGACGATGGTGATCATGGAGGTGCTTCGGAGATGGAGATCACAAGCACAAGATGATGATGGCCATATCGTATCACTTATATTGATTGCATGTGATGTTTATCCTTTATGCATCTTATCTTGCTTGTATTGACGGTAGCATTTTAAGATGATCTCTCACTAAAATTATCAAGAAGTGTTCTCCCTGAGTATGCACCGTTGCGAAAGTTCTTCGCGCTGATACACCACGTGATGATCGGGTGTGATAGGCTCTACGCTCAAATACAACGGGTGCAAAACAGTTGCACACACGGAATACTCAGGTTAAACTTGACGAGCCTAGCATATAACAGATATGGCCTCGGAACACGGAGACCGAAAGGTCGAGCGTGAATCATATAGTAGATATGATCAACATATTGATGTTCACCATTGAAACTACTCCATCTCACGTGATGATCAGACATGGTGTAGTTGATATGGATCACGTAATCACTTAGAGGATTAGAGGGATGTCTATCTAAGTGGGAGTTCTTAAGTAATATGATTAATTGAACTTAAATTTATCATGAACTTAGTACCTGATAGTATCTTGCTTGTCTATGTTGATTGTAGATAGATGGCCCATGCTGTTGTTCCGTTAAATTTTAATGCGTTCCTTGAGAAAGCAAAGTTGAAAGATGATGGTAGCAATTCCACAGACTGGGTCCGTAACTTGAGGATTATCCTCATTGCTGCACAGAAGAATTACATCCTGGAAGCACCGCTGGGTGCCAGGCCTGCTGCTGGAGTAACGCCAGATGTTGTGAACGTTTGGCAGAGCAAAGCTGATGACTACTCTATAGTTCAGTGTGCCATGCTTTACGGCTTAGAACCGGGTCTCCAACGACGTTTTGAACGTCATGGAGCATATGAGATGTTCCAGGAGTTGAAGTTAATATTTAAAGCAAATGCCCGGATTGAGAGATATGAAGTCTCCAATAAGTTCTATAGCTGCAAGATGGAGAAGAATAGTTCTGTCTGTGAGCATATACTCAAAATGTGTGGGTATAATAATCACTAGATTCAACTGGGAGTTAATCTTCCGGATGATAGCATCATTGACAGAATTCTCAAATCACTGCCACCAAGCTACAAGAGCTTTGTGATGAACTATAATATGCAAGGGATGGAAAAGACTATTCTCGAGCTCTTCGCAATGCTAGAAGTTGCGGAGGTAGAAATCAAGAAGGAGCATCAAGTGTTGATGGTTAACAAGACCACTAGTTTTAAGAGAAGGGGCAAAGGGAAGAAGAAGGGAAACTTCAAGAAGAACAGCAAACAAGTTGCTGCTCAGGAGAAGAAACCCAAGTATGGACCTAAGCCTGAAACTGAGTGCTTCTACTGCAAGCAGACAGGTCACTGGAAGCGGAACTGCCCCAAGTATTTGGTGGATAAGAAGGATGGCAAGGTGAGCAAAGGTATATGTGATATACATGTTATTGATGTGTACCTTACTAATGCTCGCAGTAGCACCTGGGTATTTGATACTGGTTCTGTTGCTAATATTTGCAACTCGAAACAGGGACTACGGATTAAGCGAAGATTAACTAAGGACGAGGTGACGATGCGCGTGGGAAATGGTTCCAAAGTCGATGTGATCGCGGTCGGCACGCTACCTCTACATCTACCTTCGGGATTAGTTTTAGACCTAAATAATTGTTATTTGGTGCCAGCGTTGAGCATGAACATTATATCTGGATCTTGTTTGATGCGAGACGGTTATTCATTTATATCAGAGAATAATGGTTGTTCTATTTATATGAGTAATATCTTTTATGGTCATGCACCCTTGAAGAGTGGTCTATTTTTATTGAATCTCGATAGTAGTGATACACATATTCATAA
Organism: Triticum dicoccoides; assembly: GCF_002162155.2. Taxonomy (NCBI): domain Eukaryota; kingdom Viridiplantae; phylum Streptophyta; class Magnoliopsida; order Poales; family Poaceae; genus Triticum; species Triticum dicoccoides. The sequence goes on from NC_041383.1 coordinate 61,411,563, forward strand.
TGTTGAAACCAAAAGATGCAAAGTTGATAATGATAGTGCAACTTATTTGTGGCACTACCGTTTAGGTCATATCGGTGTAAAACGCATGAAGAAACTCCATACTGATGGACTTTTGGAACCACTTGATTATGAATCACTTGGTACTTGTGAACCGTGCCTCATGGGAAAGATGACTAAAACACTGTTCTCCGGTACTATGGAGAGAGCAACTGATTTATTGGAGATCATACATACAGATGTATGTGGTCCGATGAATGTTGAGGCTCGTGGCGGATATCGTTATTTTCTCACATTCACAAATGATTTGAGCAGATATGGTTATATCTACTTAATGAAGCATAAGTCTAAAACATTTGAAAAGTTCAAGGAATTTCAGAGTGAAGTTGAAAATCATCGTAACAAGAAAATAAAGTTTCTACGATCAGATCGTGGAGGAGAATATTTGAGTTACGAGTTTGGTCTACATTTGAAACAATGCAGAATAGTTTCGCAACTAACGCCACCCGGAACACCACAGCGTAATGGTGTGTCCGAACGTCGTAATCGTACTTTACTAGATATGGTGCGATCTATGATGTCTCTTACAGATTTACCGCTATCATTTTTGGGTTATGCTTTAGAGACGGCCACATTCACGTTAAATAGGGCACCATAAAAATCCGTTCAGACGACGCCTTATGAACTGTGGTTTAGCAAGAAACCAAAGTTGTCGTTTCTGAAAGTTTGGGGCTGCGATGCTTATGTGAAAAAGCTTCAACCTGATAAGCTCGAACCCAAATCGGAGAAATGTGTCTTCATAGGATACCCAAAGGTGACCGTTGGGTACACCTTCTATCACAGATCCGAAGGCAAAACGTTTGTAGCTAAGTTCGGAAACTTTCTGGAGAAGGAGTTTCTCTCGAAAGAAGTGAGTGGGAGGAAAGTAGAACTTGATGAGCTAACTGTACCTGCTCCCTTATTGGAAAGTAGTTCATCACAGAAATCTGTTCTTGTGACACCTACACCAATTAGTGAGGAAGTTAATGATGATGATCATGGAACTTCAGATCAAGTTGTTACTGAACCTCGTAGATCAACCAGAATAAAATCCGCACCAGAGTGGTACGGTAATCCTGTTCTGGAAGTCATGTTACTAGACCATGATGAACCTACGAACTATGAAGAAGCGATGGTGAGCCCAGATTCCGAAAAATGGCTTGAGGCCATGAAATCTGAGATGGGATCCATGTATGAGAACAAAGTGTGGACTTTGGTTGACTTGCCCAATGATCGGCAAGCAATTGAAAATAAATGGATCTTCAAGAAGAAGACTGACGCTGACGGTAATGTTGCTGTCTACAAAGCTTGACTTGTCGCGAATGGTTTTCGACAAGTTCACGGGGTTGACTATGATGAGACCTTCTCACCCGTAGCGATGCTTAAGTCTGTCCAAATCATGTTAGCAGTTGCCGCATTTTATGATTATGAAATATGGCAGATGGATGTCAAAACTGCATTCCTGAATGGTTTTCTGGAAGAAGAGTTGTATATGATGCAACCGGAAGGTTTTGTCGATCCAAAGGGAGCTAACAAAGTATGCAAGCTCTAGCGATCCATTTATGGACTGGTGCAAACCTCTCGGAGTTGGAATAAATGCTTTGATAGTGTGATCAAAGCATTTGGTTTTATACATACTTTTGGAGAAGCCTGTATTTACAAGAAAGTGTGTGGGAGCTCTGTAGCATTTCTAATACTATATGTAGATGACATATTGCTGATCGGAAATGATATAGAATTTCTGGATAGCATAAAAGGATACTTGAATAAGAGTTTTTCAATGAAAGACCTCGGTGAAGCTGCTTACATATTGGGCATTAAGATCTATAGAGATAGATCAAGATGCTTAATTGGACTTTCACAAAGCACATACCTTGACAAAGTTTTGAAGAAGTTCAAAATGGATCAAGCAAAGAAAGGGTTGTTGCCTTTGTTACAAGGTGTGAAGTTGAGTAAGACTCAAAGCCCGACCACTGCAGAAGATAGAGAGAAGATGAAAGATGTTCCCTATGCTTCAGCCATAGGCTCTATCATGTATGCAATGCTATGTACCATACCTGATGTGTGCCTTGCTATAAGTCTAGCAGGGAGGTACCAAAGTGATCCAGGAGTGGATCACTGGACAGCGGTCAAGAACATCCTGAAATACCTGAAAAGTACTAAGGATATGTTTCTCGTATATGGAGGTGACAAAGAGCTCATCGTAAATGGTTACGTTGATGCAAGCTTTGACACTGATCCGGACGATTCTAAACCGCAAACCGGATACGTGTTTACATTGAACGGTGGAGCTGTCAGTTGGTGCAGTTCTAAACAAAGCATCGTGGCGGGATCTACGTGTGAAGCGGAGTACATAGCTGCTTCGGAAGCAGCAAATGAAGGAGTCTGGATGAAGGAGTTCATATCCAATCTAGGTGTCATACCTAGTGCATCGGGTCCAAAGAAAATCTTTTGTGACAATACTGGAGCAATTGCCTTAGCGAAGGAATCCAGATTTCACAAGAGAACCAAGCACATCAAGAGACGCTTCAATTCTATCCGGGATCTAGTCTAGGTGGGAGACATAGAAACTTGCAAGATACATACGGATCTGAATGTTGCAGACCCGTTGACTAAGCCTCTTCCACGAGCAAAACATGATCAACACCAAGACTCCATGGGTGTTAGAATCATTACTGTGTAATCTAGATTATTGACTCTAGTGCAAGTGGGAGACTGAAGGAAATATTCCCTAGAGGCAATAATAAAGTTATTGTTTATTTCCTTATCTCATGATAAATGTTTATTATTCATGCTAGAATTGTATTAACCGGAAACATAATACTTGTGTGAATACATAGACAAACAGAGTGTCACTAGTATGCCTCTACTTGACTAGGTCGTTGATCAAAGATGGTTATGTTTCCTGACCATAGACATGTGTTGTCAGTTGATTAACGGGATCACATCATTAGGAGAATGATGTGATTGACTTGACCCATTCTGTTAGCTTAGCACTTGACCGTTTAGTTTTCTGCTATTGCTTTCTTCATGACTTATACATGTTCCTATGACTATGAGATTATGCAACTCCCGTTTACCGGAGGAACACTTTGTGTGCTACCAAACATCACAATGTAACTGGGTGATTATAAAGGTGCTCTACAGGTGTCTCCGAAGGTACTTGTTGGGTTGGCGTATTTCGAGGTTAGGATTTGTCACTACGATTGTCAGAGAGGTATCTCTGGGCCCTCTCGGTAATGCACATCACTTAAGCCTTGCAAGCATTGCAACTAATGAGTTAGTTGTGATATGATGTATTACGGAACGAGTAAAGAGACTTGCCGGTAACGAGATTGAACTAGGTATTGAGATACCGACGATCGAATCTCGAGCAAGTAACATACCGATGACAAAGGGAACAATGTATGTTATTATGCGGTCTGACCGATAAAGATCTTCGTAGAATATGTGGGAGCCAATATGAGCATCCAGGTTCTGCTATTGGTTATTGACCGGAAACAGTTCTAGGTCATGTCTTAGTTCTCGAACCCGTAGGGTCCGCACGCTTAAAGTTTCGATGACAGTTTCATTATGAGTTTATATGTTTTGTTGTACCGAAAGTTGTTCGGAGTCCCGGATGTGACCACGGACATGACGAGGAGTCTCGAAATGGTCCAGAGATAAAGATTGATATATTGGAAGCCTATATTTGGATATCAGAATCGTTCCGGGTGAAATCGGGATTTCACCGGAGTACCGGGGGTTACCGGAACCCCCCCGGGGGTTAATGGGCCTACATGGGCCTGAAGGGAGAAGAGGAGGGCTGGCCAGGTCAGGCCGCGTGCCCCCTCCGCCCCTAGTCCGAATAGGACAAGGAGGGGGGCGGCGCCCCCCTTTCCTCTTTCCACTTTCCCCTTTCCTTCTCCTACAAGGCAAGAGGGGGGAGTCCTACTCCCGGTGGGAGTAGGACTCCTCCAGGCACACCTCTAGGGGCCGGCCGCACCTCCCCCGTCCCTCCTTTATATACGGGGGCAGGGGGGCACCCCAGAACACACAAGTTGATCTTCGTGATCATTCCTTAGCCGTGTGTGGTGTCCCCGTCCACCATATTCCACCTCGATCATATCGTTGCGGTGCTTAGGCGAAGCCCTACGTCGGTAGAACATCATCATCGTCACCACGCCGTCGTGCTGACGGAACTCATCCCCGACACCCTGTTGGATCAGAGTCCGTGGATCGTCATCGAGCTGAGCGTGTGCTGAACTCAGAGGTGCCGTACGTTCAGTACTTGGATCTGTCAGATCGTGAAGATGTACGACTACATCAACCACGTTGTCATAATGCTTCCGCTTTCGGTCTACGAGCGTACGTGGACAATACTCTCCCCTCTCGTTGCTATGCATCACCATGATCTTGCGTGTGCGTAGGAAATTTTTTGAAATTACTACGTTCCCCAACAATTTCATCACAGAATCGACAACAGATTCGCATGGCTCAAACCCTAGCCACGGACGGCCGCCGCGACGAAATCGGCCGGTTTTTGACAACACCGTAAAAAATTCAAAAAAAACAAAAAAAAGGAGACCTCCGTGTCACATCATCAAATGTGTCCTACCAACTAGCAAAAATACTAAACTTGCAATACAAATGTTTTCTTGAAAAAGTGTTCTCAAAAACGACCTACCATGAATGAAGATTCATGGCTTTCATGCCAAACTAGCAATGATATGGCTGCATCCGATGAATAGTTTCTGATAATATGCCCAAATTTGGCGCATGCCTCCGTCTTGTGATGGCAAACAATGTTGCCAAAGCGAGGTTCCAACTTCTTTAACAAGAAAAACCGTTTTTCATTTTTTGAATGCTAAAGACATGCGTTTTTCATGAAGCAGCTACAAGGAGGGTCACCTCAAACGGCGCCATTCCATGTCTATCTCAAAGTAGACCCTATTTTACGGACGGTCGCCAAAAAGCATGCATTTCCGACCCTCGTAGCTACTCCCCGTAATTCAGACCACCTTCGGCCGATTCAGTTGGAACCGGCTGGAATTTGAACTGCGGGACCTCCATAGCTTGCCCGTTATTTTTGCCAAAAATGCTTTTTAGCTACACAGGTAGGCATTTCATCACAGAATCAACAACAGATTGGCATGGCTCAAACCCTAGCCACGGACGGCCGCCGCGACAAAATCGGCCGGTTTTTGAAAACACCGTAAAAATTCTAAAAAAATCAAAAAAATGGGAGACCTCCGCGTCACATCATCAAATGTTGCCTACCAACTAGCAAAAATACTAAACTTGCAATAGAATGTTTTCTTGAAAAAGTGTTCTCAAAAACGACCTACCATGAACGAATATTCATGGCTTTCAAGCCAAACTAGCAATGTTATGGCCGCATCCGATGAATAGTTTCTGATAATATGCCAAAATTTTGCGCATGCCTCCGTATTGTGATGGCAAAAAATGTTCCCAAAGCGAGGTTCCAACTTGTTTAACAAGAAAAACCGTTTTTCATTTTTTGAATGCTAAAGACATGCATTTTTCGTGAAGCGGCTACAAGGAGGGTCACCCCAAACGGCGCCATTCCATGTCTATCTCAAAGTAGACCCTATTTTATGGACAGTCGCCAAAAAGCATGCATTTCCAACCCTCGTAGCTACTCCCGGCAATTCAGACCACCTTCGGCCGATTCAACTGGAACCGGCTGGAATTTGAACTGCGGGTCCTCCATAGCTTGCCCGTTATTTTTGCCAAAAATGCTTTTTAGCTTCACAGGTAGGCATTTCATCACAGAATCGACAACAGATTGGCATGGCTCAAACCCTAGCCATGGACGGCCGCCGCGATGAAATCAGACGGTTTTTGAAAACACCGTAAAAAATTCAAAAAAATCAGAAAAATGGGAGACCTCCGCGTCACATCATCACATGTGGCCTACCAACTAGCAAAAATACTAAACTTGCAATACAAATGTTTTCTTGAGCTACTCGGTATGATTTTAACCATGATTTCTACAAAGTTTACAAAAAAACCTATTTTTTCTACCTCAAAACCTCTAAAAACTGGTGAAAATTTCCCTCTCCCCCCACCAAAATTTCCCTCCTAGCACCAAATTTTCCCTCCCACCCCACGAAAATTTCCCACTACCATTCGGGACCCTCCCCTCCCACTCCCCAAAATTTCCCCATTCCATTCCCCTCCCTGACGAACCCTAGCTTCTTCCCACTCCCTCCCCTGCTCCGCGCCGCCCCGCCGCCCTTGCTCCATGCCGCCACCCCACGTCGCATCGCCCTCCCCGACGACGAATCCCCTCCCCTCGATGGCTACATCACCCGCATCGACTACATCGACGAAGAGGGCGGCTACATCGACTACATCGATGACGACGGTGGCTACATTGACTACATCGACAACGACGACGGCTACATCAACGACGACCACCGCTGCATCATCAACATCATCCGCCCCTAGGTACTTCTGCATCTCCCCTTGATATTCGGTGGATCCATCTCCCTTCCTCTGCTGGATCCATCTCCCCTCTGGTTCGATGGATCTTCTAGGGTTACGATCTTCTAGGGTTAGGATCTCCGTCTGGTTCATGGGGTTAGGGTTAGGGTTCATGGGGTCAGGGTTAGGTTTCATGGGGTTCGTGGGGATGATCTCCCTCTGGTTCATGGCTAGAACATGATGGGGTTAGGGTTCTTGTTGCACGCCCATCCTGATTGTTCAAGTAGAAGACTTCTTTTATGTTGTGCCCATGGGGTTTGTAGCAGTGTTCTTCTTTTATGATATGTGCATGAAGCTTGTGTTCTTATTTCCAGTGAACAAGAGAATGCTTAGTACTTACTGTGGTATTGGAATTCCTGGTGTGTTAAGGCAGTATGACTAGTTTTAATATATACCATATTGGTGCTAGATAATTTTTGGTGTTTTAATATAAAAGGTTGATTCTAATTGTCGAAATGTCTGAATTTGTGTTCTTCTAGTCTGTAGCCATGTTTGGTGTGTAGAGGCAACATAATCAATAGTTTTTTCATCTTCTTTTGTACTTCTGCAAGTATAGTTGTTTCATGCTTTACTAGTGGCAACATCTAGTTGTTTTGAAGGTCCTCATGATATACTCTTCTAAATTGCCTGCATAAGCATGATTTCAAGGCCTACTAGTATTGTTAACACTTCTTGCTTCTTTATTCATCAACTGTTGTGCAATCAGTTGCTCTGAATGCATAAGCTTGCCTCCATTATGGAAAACAATTGAGTAATTCATTTGCTTATAGATGATTGCAGATACATGGATAAAATTGCAAGTTAAAACATAAAAGTAATTGTTGTAAATAGTTGTTTTTGCTAATCCACATTACTGAAGTATAATTCGTGTGCATTGTATTTGTATCCAACTATATATAATTATAATACATGTGAGTTCTGTTCTTGTCTCTGGTACAACAACCTTAATTCACTTAGCTTCATGTACTTTGCTTCACATATATTAGTGCTAATGCATTGCTTCACATATATAGTTTGCTTCAATTCAGTTGCTTGCTAGCATACATATGGTTAGGGTTTGCATCAGCAGTACTACTAGCACTTTGCTTGCTTGTTGTGTACTTTATATGAGGCACTAGGAAGATTTCTTGATGTACATTACTACCTCCTGCTTGATGTAGTGAAGATATTAAGAGATGCTTCATATCTTTCCAGTGTACATGCATGCTTGTTTAGTGCACTTACATGTTTGCTTAATTAATAACACTAGATCACTGTATTGTTGGTCCATCAAATCTGTTTCACATGTATTTACATGTATGTGCATGATGGTCCAAATGCTTTCCTTTGTTGATACAAGTGTATCATTTTACTTTATCCCTGTTGTATTTGATTGTTGTTTATTCTATTTTGCAAGCACCACCTCAAGATCATCCATGGCAAGGATGACAAGGTCAAACGTGAGGCCAACCGTTGGTATGCAACTTGCTCCTTGTGGTTATACTGTCAGTTTCATAAAATCTGTGTCTTAATATGCTAAGTGAAATGTACTGCTGCAATCTGAATAAGCTGGCTTAATTGTGCATGTGTGCTGTTAGTCTTCCTTACCTGAATAACTAGGATTAAATGATAATAAAATTTCATAAGATATGTTTGGCTGTCTATTCATGCATTCCAAACATTCACCTAATAGTTATGTTTCCTTTATCCTGCAAAGAAGGGCCTCTCACCGAGTACGAGAAGGTTAGGGCTAGAAATATCATGAGGAACAATTGGATGTTCCAGTCCCTTGGCATCGGTGCAATTGCGTCGATGATTAGGAAAACAAATGATGTACGAGAAGGTAGAAGTGATGAGGTTCAAGAAGGTAGTGGAGTTATCAATGATGACCTAGAGTACAATCCTAAGGAGGATGAAGTTATTGATGGAGAGGAACTGGATGATGTTGTAGTGAGCAAGACTGTTAAGGTGCAAACTATGTCTTGCTTGGAGGGCTGGGGTTCTTTTATGCTATGTTATTCCTTGTGCTCACATATTTCTCTTGTGATCTAATGCTTTTTTCCGTGCTGTTTATACGAGGCACTGAAGGAATCTAGCACGAAGAGGCCTGGTGTTAATAAGACAGTCAACAAGAAGAAGAAGAGCTCAGAAACATCTGCTGCAATGCCTCTAGGAAGGGTGATGGCCCCAGCTCCAGGATAAAAAAGAGGATCCTGGAACCTGATGAACCTGTCCTTGATAGAGTCACAAGGCAGAAAGCAAAGATGGCGACTGCGACGGACCATTAGGAAAGTCTGCTGCGCATGGACTCTGAGACCTCGGTGCAAATGGGTGATGACTTGCCGCCCATGGATGGAAGTGGCACTGTCTGCCTAGATAAAGGAGGAACCATCTGCATTGATGAAGCAGGCACTGTCCACACAGACCTCAGCCCTGTTGCACCTTCTATTGACAGGAATGATGTCATCAATGAAGAATAACAGCAGCTTGTGCTTCAATCAGGCAAGTTGACCTTTGCAATGCTATCTTTTACTAGTGCATTTTCCAAATGGAATGATCATGTATGCTTTTGTCGATTCCTGCATTTGTCGATTTCTATTCTAATTTATGAGTTCAATTTCATTTTTAGATGCAATGACTACCAAGACTAGACTTAGAAAGGGCAAAGGGCTAGAGAGGATCACCAAGTCGCTTGGTAGCAAGGTGCCTATCCAAATTGCCGAAGGGATGAAAAGCGTCTAGAGAAGCCTCTACAGTCAGCAAAGCTTGCTTCTGAGTGTGGACTCGTTGCAAGAAGCCATCTTCCGGTTCTTCCTCACTTCAAGCTATACAAAAAAATGCTAGTCTATTGGAGAACTACATTGGGAAAGTTGTTGTAAGCTACTTGTTTCATAGTTAATATGCTATCTATTTTCTGTTACACCTATGCATGGTCACTAATATTGTTCCTACCTTGTTTGTTGTCTTGCTAGGCAAATTTTGAGATGAACATGGACTTGGAGACCATCAAGACCGCGTGCAAAGATATTCTGCAGAAAAATTCAAAGAACAGACGCCATCAGATCAAGAAGAAGTATTTTGATACCGTAGCCGCAAATAAAGTCAGCATCAAGTCTCCGGTACCTGATCTGACGGATGGTGAATGGCAAGCTCTGGTGGAGATGTGGTCTACCCCAAGACACAAGGTTTGTCTCTACTTTGTTTGATGCTTTTTATTCTACACATGATATGCTAGTGCTAGATCATGCTGACAGTATGCTTTTTTGTAGGGAACCTGTGTGTCGGACAAGATGAATCGAGAAAAAGTCGTGTACAATCAGAGAACTGGTTCCTGGCACTACACAACACACATTTTTGCCACTGTAAGAACTTTTCTCTAGAGACCTTACCATTTGATCCTTGTTGGATAACATTTCTGATTCTTGCTAAATAACATTTTGATTTTTGTTGAAAAAAATTTCAGAAAGAAGAGCGTAAGGGTGAGGAGCTGTCTGTGATTGACTTGTTTAAGGCCACCCACAACAGCAAGAAGCACGGGTTTTCGGAGCCAGTCAAGACTGCTATAGTAAGTCACTCCATGCTTTGTCCATGCCCTATTTGATTCACAGCCAGCTTTGATGCTGTTTGATGCTTTGATGATTTGATGTTGTTTGATTCGGAGCCAGTTCCATGCTTTGATGTTGTTTGATAGTTCCATGCTTATAGTTCCATGCTAGGCTTAATGAAGATATTAGAACAGCTTAATGAAGATAGTTTCATGTTGTTTGATTCACACACGTTGTGTTCCATGCTTTGATGTTGTTTGATAGTTCAACAAAGATATCAGAACTTGCTGTAGCTATTTGTTGCATTTTTATGACATGATGAAATTTGATCTGAATGTTAGTCGGGAAGCCATCTTATATAGAACCACCATTCTAGGCTTAATGGAGCGATCATATTGTTCCAATTGCATGTATCCAGGTCACTAGTCATCATCTTCTTGTATATATTTTGTGTGCTGGTTTGGTTACTTCAAATAATCCATTTGTGTGCTGGTTTGGTTTCTCCACTAATGCCTATCATTTTCCTCCATATGCTAGCTTGAGATGGAAAAAATGAAGGACGCGCCGGTACCAAAAGGTGAAGAGCCAAAGTGTACTGTTCAAATTGTCGAAGAAGTGTTGTTGAAATCTGTCAAGCAAAGCACATTCTTCACGAATGTTGGGCTCCAGTCATCTAGGAACAACTCCCGCAAAGCAACTGCTGAAGTGTTTGCTCATGTTCGTGACCTTGAGCAGAAGCTGGAGAGGTCCGAGCTTCAAGCTGAACTGGTGCAAGAAGAATTGACGGCAATCAAGATGAAGGCGGAAGAATCTGAAGCTGCACGCGACAAGGAACTTGAGCTGATGCGCAAGAAGTTTCAAGAACAGGAAGAGAAGTTATCCCACTTGATGGCTCTCTTTGGAGCTAAGGTAGTTTGATGGCTATGCTATGGTTGAGCTAAGGTAGTTTGATGGCCCTCTTTGTCTTTGACCTAAGGTTGTTGCATTTTGAACTGAGCCTAGATGAGAGCTGTTGCATTTTTTGCATTTTGCTGTTTAAACTAGAGCACCTGTGAACTTGTGAAGTTATGTGATCTTGTGAACCTATGAAGTTATGTGAAGTTATGTGGATCACTTTGTGGATCATTTTGTTTATTTTCTGTGAAGTTATGTGGATCACTTGTGCACCTGGGCCTTTCTGTTTATAGTTATGCAAAATGAGAACTTAGGCTCTAAAAAGGCCAAGGCCCAAACAAGAATTAGACCAAAAAGGCTTGGGCCTAAAAAAATAAATGACTGTAAGAAAAAAAATTATAAAAGGCTGCATAGCAGAAAATAAAAAGGCCAAGGCCCAAATTCGAACTAGACCAAAAAGGCTGTGGCCCAAAACAATAGTGGACTATAAAAAAATTCATCAGAAAAAGGCTCCATTCCCAGAAAATAAAAAGCCAAATTATTGGGCCAGGCCCATACACATAAGCAAAATAAAGAGAGAAAAAACTTAAACGAGTCGAATTATTGGGCTTGGCCCATGTAGACGGCTGAAATGGACCGGGCTGATTCTATTTTACGACCTTTTCATTTGGTCGTAATTCTGCCACGTCAGCTTGCCACGGTGGATCTGACGTGGTGTGGTCGGATTGCTAGTGACCAAAATAATTGGTCGTAAAATCTACGACCTTTTTTTGTCATAAACATCTACGACCATTCCAGAAGAAAGGTCGCTATAGTCCAGAAGAAAGGTCACAAATTGAAAACAATGACCATTTAGTGACCAAAAGTGGTGGTCACAAGTTGACATATTTCTTGTAGTGAGCCCAAACTTCTTAAATCTCTGGTCTGTTATTCTCCATCCGAGCAACAAATCAGTTCTCCCATAACGAGCAAAACAAGGAAAATGTAATTGTTATAAGTTGTTCAAATGGGGTGGATTGCTAACCTGTATGGGTATCTATACAGGATGTTAGCCTTAGGCCGAGATATGTTTTTCTACAGGTGGCACAGAGCTAGATAATTCCCGCCTTCTTTGCTCAGGTGACCTTTGTATGTCAAAAAGATACACAACCTAGAACAATAGGTGCACATGCACAACCATGGTTTTTTCATCATGGACAAAATAAATCTAAGAAAACGCTGAGAAGTTTATATTTCAATTGACCTCATAATTTATTGTATTTGCCAACATTTGGACCATCACATGAAAAGGGACCCCACAAAATATATACCAAACCAAAGTTAACCATATGCTCTCACCACCAAGAAGAGACAAGAACAATGACTGAACTGATGCATCATTTCCTGAGATGAGAGAGCGAAAACAAACATTTGTTCTATCTATTTGTACAGAGTAAAAAAACATGCATTCAGTGCAAGTCCATTCCTACCAAGAGGAGAAAAGAGAGAGAAATGGCAGTGTAATATAGGCATAACATATGTTCTCGATAGGAACAAGAGGCAAAAAAATAGGTTCTGTGTTCCATGGATATGGAACTCAAAAATAGAGGTTATAGGAGAGAAATTGAAGTCTGAACCTAATACCAGCAATAATAAAGAACAGCAAGCAGTATCATTGGGAGGTCATGTTCTTATATTTCTATGGCATTTGCACATAACAACAGGCAAGGCAAATGGAAGTGTTAATATAATTAACTTTAATCAGTTTGCCATCACAAAATTTTGAGGGAAGTATGGAGACGGTGCAGCCTCCATGGGAGGTCATTGCATGTAGCCACATCATGTGCCCTGTGAACCACTTGTAAGTGCCATAAACTGAAACACATACACGCTCTTACACAAAAGTTGGTTGCTAAAACTGACATTCAAAGTGTCAAAGGTTCAGAATAATTACCTCATGACCTAATAAAATCAACAAGAGGGTTCTGTTCATGTGCGTTATCTTCAAGGGTTGAACATGAACTGAACGGTTCCTTCCATCTGCACACAAGGTGGAGCGGTACAGGCATCTATGCATTAAGAAGTTGAGAAAAAATGAAATGGATGATATAATAACTCGGATCTGAATTTAACATGTGTTACATTTCGAACAGCAAGTCCACAGTACTCGAGGATACCAGATCAGCAATCACTTAAATTACAAGACCTGCAACTATACAAAGTGCAAAACAACTTCAAAGGAATTGAACTTAGTTGCACCACGGCTGGAGAAGTGCTTCTGTGGTGGTGAGGAAAAAACTGCAGCGAGGTTGAAGATGGAAGGGCAACCTAGTGGATTGGAGAAGCATGGCTGGGGATGTTGCTAGAGGAAGAAGGAGAGAGGAGATAGAGGAACGGCATAAAGCATAAATAGGCGCGCAAACTACTTAGTTACCCACCTCCACCATCAGCCGCCGGCGAGTGGCGCGCCCCGGCCTCCATTAATTAATGGTTGTAGAACGGCTGCCTTTTAGTCCCGCCTGAATGACGCTTGATGAACTCCAATCTCCAGCGATGCAGCATCGCCGCCCTTCACATCCCTATCCTGCATCATCGGGCGAGGCCCTGATCTCTCCACCCATCCCCTCCTCTCTCACCGCGACGGATCTCATTCCCCCTCTCTGGCAGGAAGCGCACAGTGTTTATCTGACGCTGGTGAAGCGAGCTCGGTTAGCTAATTGGGCCGAACGAAGAGACCCAGTTTACCAGAAAGCTCAGATTTTTCCTGTGGAGTAGCAGCCCTCTAGGACAACTCGCCCATGGCGAGGGATGAAGCGCTAATGAACATCTGACGGCCAGAAATCGATTGATCACCAAAACGGACGGCCAAAATTGCTGATGTCCTGAGAGGGTTGGGATTAGGTTCGGTTATACTGTCCTAAATACCTAATAAAAATATATACGTGTTGACGATATGACTAACAAAAATACACACACACACACGAAGTGTTATACCTAATAAAGACATACACATACCAAGGATATTATACGTAATGAAAATATACACATACCTAGGGTATTATATCTAATGAATATACACAAAGTGGTGGTGTTATACCTAATGCAAAAAATGCACATATTATAGATTTTATACCTACTAAAGATTTAGATATATTGTTTGTATCTGTTAAAGATAATTGTTTATCTATATAAAAATTACACATGCAGGATGTATTATATTTATTGAAAATATTAACATACCTGAGCTACTATACATAATAAAAATATACACATTCCCGAGTAACATACCTAGTATAGGCATACTTGAGCTAATAAAAATATATACGTGATGATGATATGCCTAACAAAATACACACACACATGAAGTATTATACCTAATAAAGACACACACATATCAAGGGTATTATACGTAATGAAAATATACATATACGTAGGGTATTGTATCTAATGAATATACATAAACCCACGGTGTTATACCTAATGAAAAAATGCACATACCATAGGTTTTATACCTACTGAAAATTTAGATATATTGTTTGTATCTATTAAGAATATACAATATTGTTTATCTATATAAATTTTACACATGCCAGATGTGTTATATTTATTGAAAATATTAACATACCCAAGCTATTATACCGAATGAAAATATACACATACGCGAATATTATACCTAGTAAATATATACCTAAAGTAAAATATGGACTAAATACTATCTTGTAGGTACCCAGTCAATGCTTATATACCTAACTAAAATATACATATACTCTCGGTATTGTATCTAATTGAAATATACATATACTCAAGGTACCCATGTGTATGTGTTGGTACTTCATTAAAAAATAAGCATGCATACTACTACAAAGAATTTTTCTCTATTACTAATGAGTATCACATACCTTCCATCTATGAAACATGGCAAGAAAGAAGAGACAATTAATCAGGAAACATTAATTATTGATTTCTCTCTCCTATTATGTCTCAACATGGAACGTTGCCATGCATGGTGTGCAAGGCCATCATTATGGCATTCAATTAGCGATTATGTCATATTTACTTTGATTAGCGGTTTCTAGTGAAATGACCTATTAACAAAATATCTGTTCCGATAGTGCGCATCTAAATGCAATCTAATGGTGGAAAGGAAAGGAGCTTGGATACCTAGGTGCCCCAAACTGTCGATGAGGGAGTCCCGGACTAGGGGGTGTCCGGATAGCCGAACTACCATCATCGGCCGGACTCCAAGACTATGAAGATACAAGATTGAAGACTTCGTCCCGTGTCCGGATGGGACTTTCCTTGGTGTCGAAGGCAAGCTTGGCGATACGGATATGTAGATCTCCTACCTTTGTAACCGGCTCTGTGTAACCCTAGCCCTCTCTGGTGTCTATATAAACCGGATGGCCTTAGTCCATAGGACGAACAACAATCATACCATAGGCTAGCTTCTAGGGTTTAGCCTCCTTGATCTCATGGTAGATCTACTCTTGTAACCCACATCATCAATATTAATCAAGCAGGACGTAGGGTTTTACCTCCATCAAGAGGGCCCGAACCTGGGTAAAAACATCATGTCCCTGGTCTCCTGTTACCATCCGCCTAGACGCACAGTTCGGGACCCCCTACCCGAGATCCGCCGGTTTTGACACCGACATTGGTGCTTTCATTGAGAGTTCCTCTCTGTCGTCACCGATAGGCTCGATGGCTTCTTCGATCATCATCAACGACGCCGTCCAGGGTGAGACCTTCCTCCCCAGACAGATCTTCGTATTCGGCGGCTTCGCACTGCGGGCCAATTCGCTTGGCCAGCTGGAGCAGATCGAAGGCTACGCCCCTGGCTGTCAGGTCAGATTTGGAAGTTTGAACTTCACGGCTGACATCCGCGGGGACTTGATCCTCGACGGATTCGAGCCACAGCCGAGCGTGTTGTACTGTCACGATGGGCATGATTTAGCTCTACAGCCAAACAGTACCCTGGAGGCCGCACTCGAACCCGCTCCGATCTTCGACTCGGAGCCGGCTGCGCAGACCAAGGATGGATGGCTAGACACCACCTCGGGGGCTGCAACCTCTACGGCGATAGAGCCGAACACCGATCTTGTCCCCTATGAAGCTCGTGACTCCGAGGTGCCGGACTCCTTGCCGGACTTCGGACCTCCCGCGCCCCCTCCAATCGAATCCGATTGGGCGCCGATCATGGAGTTCACCGCGGCGGACATCTTTCAACACTCACCTTTTGGCGACATCTTGAGTTCGCTAAAGTACCTCTCGTTATCAGGAGAGGCCTGGCCGGACTGCGGCCAGGACGGTTGGGATGTGGACGATGAAGAAATTCAGAGCCCACCCACCACCCACTTGGTAGCCACTGTCGACGACCTAACCGACATGCTAGATTACGACTCTGAGGACATCGACGGTATGGACAACGATGTCGGAGACGACCAAGAACCAGCGCCCACCGGGCACTAGAAAGCCACCTCTTCATACGACATATACATGGTGGATATCCCAAAGGATGGGAACGGCGAAGGAATAGCGGAGGATGACCCCTCCAAGAAACAGCCCAAGCGCCGGCGTCAGCGGCGCCACACTAAATCCCGCCATAGCAAGAATGAGGATTCCGGCACCGGAGACAATAATACACCGGATAGCGCCGAAGAAAACCCACTCCAGCAAGATCCAGCACAGGAGGAGGGGGACGCCAGCCCTCATGAGAGAGCGGCCGAAGAAGAGATAGAGGACTATATGCCTCCCTCCGGAGACGAGGCAAGCCTCGACGATGACGAATTCGTCGTGCCTGAGGATCCCGTCGAACAGGAGCGTTTCAAACACAGGCTTATGGCCACGGCAAACAGCCTCAAGAAAAAGCAGCAGCAGCTTAGAGCTGATCAAGATCTGCTAGCCTACAGATGGACCGAAGTCCTCGCGGCCGAAGAGCATGAACTCGAACGCCCCTCCAAAAGCTACCCCAAACGTAAGCTGCTCCCCCGATTAGAGGTGGAGGCATATGATCCCGCTTCACCAGGAGACAATATGGCTGATCGACCACCCCGTGGTCGCGACAGAGAGGCCTCAAGGCCCTTCACTAGACCCGTACCCCGGCATCGCTCGAAAAGCACAAGGCCACAGCGGAACACTCCAGACCTGCGCGACATATTGGAGGATAAGGCAAGACAATCAAGATCAATCTATGGATCACGTGGGCGCCCCATGATACGTGACGATCACCGTCACCCCGGACACAGTAAGTCCGGCCGGGCCGAACACAACAGACAAAGCTCTTTTGAGCTCCGTCGCGATATCGCCCAGTACAGAGGCGCCGCACACCCACTGTGCTTCACAGATGAGGTAATGGATCATCAAATCCAAGAAGGGTTTAAACCCGTCAATATTGAATCTTATGATGGCACAACAGACCCCGCGGTCTGGATTGAGGACTATCTCCTGCACATCCACATGGCCCGCGGAGACGATCTCCACGCCATCAAATATCTACCACTCAAACTTAAAGGACCAGCCCGGCACTGGCTTAACAGCTTGCCAGCAGAGTTAATCGGGAGTTGGGAGGACCTGGAAGCCGCATTCCTCGACAACTTCCAAGGCACGTATGTGCGACCACCAGATGCAGATGACCTAAGCCACATAATTCAGCAGCCAGACGAATCGGCCAGACAATTCTGGACACGGTTCTTAACCAAGAAAAACCAAATCGTCGACTGTCCGGATGCCGAGGCCCTCGCGGCCTTCAAGCATAACATCCACGACGAGTGGCTTGCCCGGCACCTGGGATAGGAAAAGCCGAAATCCATGGCAGCCCTTACATCACTCATGACCCGCTTCTGTGCGGGTGAGGACAGCTGGCTAGCACGCAGCAACAACCTCAACAAAAATTCTGGCAGTTCGGATATCAAGGACCGTAGTGGCAGGTCGCGTCGCAACAAAAACAAACGCCGCATTAACGGTGATACCAGTGAGGATACGGCAGTCAATGCCGGATTCAGAGGCTCTAAACCCGGTCAACGGAAAAAGCCATTCAAAAGAACAACTCAGGGTCCGTCCAATTTGGACCGAATTCTCGACCGGTTGTGCCAGATACATGGCACCCCTGAAAAGCCAGCTAACCACACCAATAGGGACTGTTGGGTGTTCAAGCAGGTAGGCAAGTTAATTGCCGAAAACAGCGACAAGGGGCTACATAGCGACGACGAGGAAGAGACCCGACCGCCGAACAATAGAGGACAGAAGGGTTTCCCCGCATAGGTGCGGACGGTGACCATGATATATGCCACGCACATACCCAAAATGGAGCGGAAGCGTGCACTCAGGGATGTATACGCGATGGAGCCAGTTGCCCCGAAGTTTAATCCATGGTCCTCTTGCCCGATCACCTTTGACCGAAGGGACCACCCCACCAGCATTCGCCATGGTGGGTTCGCTGCATTGGTTATAGACCCAATTGTCGATGGATTTCATCTCACCAGAGTCCTGATGGACGGCGGCAGCAGCCTAAACCTGCTTTATCAGGACACGGTGCGCAAAATGGGCATAGACCCCTCAAGGATTAAACCTACCAAGACGACCTTTAAAGGCGTCATACCAGGTGTAGAAGCCAATTGTACAGCCTCAGTTACACTAGAAGTGGTCTTCGGATCCCCGGATAACTTCTGAAGCGAGGAATTAATCTTCGACATAGTCCCGTTCCGCAGCGGCTATCATGCCTTGCTCGGACGTACCGTGTTCGCAAAGTTCAACGCGGTGCCGCACTACGCATACCTCAAGCTCAAGATGCCAGGCCCTAGAGGAGTCATCACGGTCAACGGAAACACTAAATGCTCCCTCCGAACGGAGGAACATACAGCGGCTCTCGCGGTAGAAGTACAAAGCAGCCTTTTAAGGCAATTCTCGAGTCCGGCTGCCAAGCGGCCGGACACAGCTAAGCGTGCCCGGAGTAACCTACAACACGACCACCTGGCACGTTCCGAGCACGCGTAGCAGTGCGGCCCCAACCCCAGCCCCTGTAAAACATTAAGACATACCCTTCGCGTACTCCATTACGCTCTGAAGATACCATGGGCATGGGGCAAGGGGCTCGACCACGATAAGCCCAGACTGCGGCTCAACCGCACCAGGGGCTCTTAAGTGTGTCATTTCTTTTTCTTTTCCTTTTATTTTTTACCTACAGGACTCCGTTCGTCAGAGGCCCTGTCCGGCAGCAGACATGCCGAACCCACAATGCAACAGCCAGGGAAGGAGAAAGGCTACAACGAAAACCCAGGTGGTCCCCATCATGAGCATTAAATCTGTTTTATGCATTATTCCGTAGCCTACCCCTGGAGGGGGACATGTTAAACAGTCCTATCCCTTGCTTACCGCACCACTTGTATCGTCCTGCACTTACAGTAGTTTTTATTGAATAAAGCAATGCAGCACATTTTTGCTTCTAATTGCATTTCTTTCTTACACATATGTTCATCTATGACATGTTGCATCCGTACGTTTTGGTACGGCTAGATACACCAGGGGCTTATGTTTCCCGCGTTATGGTGTGATAAGTCCGAACACTTTCACAAGTGCGGCACCCCGAACTTATAGCATTATATGCATCGGCTCTGAATCATGTTCTTGGGTCAATAGTTGGGTTTGCCCGGCTCCCATGTTTTGGTACCTTACGTTCCGTTTTATCGGCTAAGGTAGCACTGGGAGAACCACTACGATTGCGCCCCAGTTGAGATGGGTTAACGCCTCAGTGGAGAAAGCTAAAACTAACCCGTCATGATGAGGCGAGAGCTGGTCGCTGTTCGAGAGGTTCTTTGTGAGTCCCTAAAGACTTATGCCGCTTCGAGCGAGGAGCCGGATTCTGTCCGGCCAAGGCGTGGATAGCGCCCCAAATTCGGCCTTCCGAAAACTAGGGGCTTCGCCGAAATTTAAAATTATAGAATTCTATGGCTATGTGAGAGTGTTCAAGCACTATAAGTCCGGTTGCCTTGTTCGTTGTGTTGAGAGCCTCCCTAGATGGACCCAAAAATGGGAACAAGAGCGCTCGAGTTTATCCCGAACACCCCAGCACTCGTGGCATGGGGGCTGAAGCCGACGATTTGCCATCTATCAGATTTGATAAACAGCCGCACAGAAGGTAATATTTTAAATTAACAAGCGTTGCTTAGCGCATATGAACCAAGTTTTCAGCGCACATGATAACAAAATGCGAGTCTACTCAAATATTACATCTTTGGAGCACTCACCCGCAATAGTGCGGGCGCCCTTCAGCACACTCCTATAATACATCTCGGGCGTGCGATGCTCCTTGCCCTCTGGTGGGGGGTCCGTCACAAGCTTCTGGGCATCCATCTTGCCCCAGTGCACCTTTGCGCGGGCAAGGGCCCGACGCGCACCTTCAATACAGGCGGAGTGCTTGATGACTTCAACCCACGGGCACGCATCCACCAGCCGCCGCACCAGGCCTAAGTAGCTCCCAGGCATGGCCTCCTTAGGCCACAGCCGAACTATGAGGCCCTTCATGGCCTGTTTGGCTGCCTTGTGGAGCTCGACCAGCTGCTTCAGCTGGTCGCTAAGGGGCACCGGATGTCCGGCCTCAGCATACTGAGACCAGAAGACCTTCTCCGTCGAGCTCCCCTCCTTGGCCCGGTAGAATGCGGCAGCATCGGACACGCTGCGAGGAAGATCTGCGAACGCTCCTGGAGAGCTCCGAATTCTGGTAAGCGACAGGTAATTAACACTCACATGCTTACTTTGCATGAAAAATGCCTTACCCGCTGCTATTTTCTTTACCGCCTCGATCTCCTGGAGGGCCTTGTAGGCTTCGGCCTTAGCGGCTTTGGCACTCTCAAGAGCCATTTCAAACTCAGACTCTCGAGTCTTCGAGTCACGCTCCAGGCTCTCATGTTTCCTCACGAGATCCTGCAGCTCTTGCTGCACCTCCGCCACCCGCGCCTCCTGTTTCTCTCGCTCGGTGCGCTCCGCAGCCGCATTGCGTTCGGCCGCGGCCACCGCCTCCTTCAGGGTCGCCACCTCGTTTGTGGCCCCTGCAATACCCCAGTTATCCTTGTCATTTTTCTTGCAACCAAATCCTTTTTTGTAAGGTACAATTTTCATAAGGTATTACTCACCATCTTTTTCCTCGAGCTGCTTCTTGGCATGGCCGAGCTTGTTCTCAGACCGCTCGAGGTTTTCCTTCAAAGTTTTGACCTCCGCAATCAGTGCGGCAGAGGTCAGCAGCACAGCCTGCAATCCCATATTGACATATTTTCATGACTCCTGCGTTTATCTTTCTAAAGATCCTCCGTCCGGCTTTTCTTTCCGAACACCGAACCGAGCATCAGGGGCTACTGTCTATGCGGTACCATTTTACATATATTGAAATTCTTACCTCAAAGCCTGTTAGAAGGCTGCTGCAGGCTTCGGTCAGCCCGTTCTTGGTGAGCTGAACTTTCTGAATCACCGCACTCATAACAGTGCGGTGTTCCTCTGCAATAGAGGCGCTATTGAGTGCCTCTACCAAATTATCCGGCACCTCCGGTTAGACGTAGGCAGCCGGCGTCGCGGTCTTGCCCTTCTTACGAAGGGGTCACCCGCCGGACTCCGGAGCCACTATGGGTTCCGGGGCTGAGTCCGGTGCAATGTCCGGGAGGTTGTCCTGCGACACCTCCGGGGCCCTCTCCTCCTGGTGGGTCCCTTCCTGGGATCCCACCTCGGCATCGTCCGCATCACGGGGGGTGGAGGCAGTCGGAAGAGAATCCATATCCGATGCCCCTAAGGACCCGCTCGACGAAGTGGGGAGATCATCCTTAGGCCGACTGCAGGGTTGTATGCGGCATAAGAAAGACATAATGTGGCGGAAAACGAAAACCTTGAAGTTATTCGGGAGTTCGGATACTTACGATCTCGCCAGAGGCTTGGCCCTTGGAGGCCAGTCCTCGTCGTCATCACTGGCGTTGGCGGAACAGTCCGGGGGAAGAGTTTTTCCCCTCTTGGACCCTTCGGCCTCCCTTGTTGGGGAGGCCTTCCTTTTCTTCCCTCCCCCCGCTGGGGGAGAGGCTTTATTCTTCTCCTCGCCTTGGTGGGAGGAGTCGGCCTCGGATTCATCGTCCGATTGCACCTGAAAACGGGAACTCCTTCGAGTCCCCATGGCCTTCTTCCTTCTTCTCCGGCACCACGTGGGGTGCCGGAGCCAGCAGCCCCGTTAGGCGGGCGTCGGCTGGGTCCTCTGGCAATGGGGCCGGACAGATAGCCTGTGCGGCCTTCTTCAGCCAGTCCTGTCAAAGGAAAGGGAGTTTAGATCCCGCATAGAGTCAAACTATGAATAACAAGCGTCCCATAAAGGACAATATCACTTACCTCGTCAGCTGGACGCTGCGAGCTGAATCCGCGATCTTCGGTAGCGGATGCGGGAGCCTCGGCGCCCTTGAACAGCACCTTCCAGAACTCTTCGTATGTAGTGTAGAAGAGCCCATTCAAAGTCTGGTGTTGCGCCGGATCAAACTCCCACATGTTGAAGCCCCGTCGTTGGCACGGGAGAATCCGGCGGATGAGCATGACCTGGACTACGTTGACAAGCTTGAGCTTCTTGTCCACCAGCTTCTGGATACAGGCTTGGAGTCCGGTCAGCTCCTCCGAATCCCCCCAGATCCGGCCACTCTCTTTCCAGGAGGTGAACCGTGTAGGGATACCGGATCTGAATTCGGGGGCCGCTGCCCAATCAGGGTCACGCAGCTCGGTGATGTAGAACCACCCCGATTGCCACCCCTTGATGGTTTCCACGAAAGTACCCTCCAGCCACGTAACGTGGGACATCCTGCCCACCATGGCGCCTCCGCACTCCGCTTGGCTGCCCTTCACAACCTTCGGCTTGACACTGAAGGTCTTGAACCACAAGCCGAAGTGGGGCTGGATGCAAAGGAAGGCCTCGCACACGACGATAAACGCCGAGATGTTGAGGATAAAATTCGGGGCCAAATCATGGAAATCTAGGCCGTAGTAGAACATGAGCCCCCGGACAAAGGGATGAAGTGGGGAGCCCAGTCCGCGGAGAAAATGGGGAAGGAATACTACCCTCTCATGGGGCCTAGGGGTGGGGATGAGCTCTCCCTCGTCGGAGAGCCGATGCGCGATGTCGCTGGACAAGTATCCGGCGCTGCGCAGCTTCTGGATATGCCCCTCCGTGACGGAGGAGGCCATCCACTTGCCTCCCGCTCCGGACATATTTGGAGAAGGTTGAGGTGAGATGTGTGGGCTTGGGCGCTAGAGCTCGAGTTCGCAGAGATGGATAAGCCAAGGAGGAAGAAGGCGCGGGTAAAAAGGTTGGATCTTTATCCCCTTATATGGGCGGACGGAAACATGCGTCCCCACCGGCCTGATAAAACTCGCTTATCTCCCAAGCGCCGCAATCAATGGCGCGGTTGGGTTACCCACGTCCGTATTGATGGGAATCCCGGAATAAGGGGAACACGATCTCTGCTTCGACAAGACGTGCCAAGGAAACCGCCTCGCTAAACGCGCTGAGATGGAACAATAAAAACAATTTGAAGGGTTGGTAGTGGTGTGACGTTACGCCACAAAATATGTCAGCAGATTGAACTTGTGTAATATTATTCTCTCTACGGTTGTATGTGGAATTTATTTTGCAGAGCCGGACACTATCCTGGTGTTCACAATCTTCTATAAATTATTCGGAGGAGGAACCCGCCTTGCAATGCCGAAGACAATATGCGTGCCGGACTCGTCGTCATTGAAGCCTGGTTCAGGGGCTACTGAGAGTCCCGGACTAGGGGGTGTCCGGATAGCCGAACTACCATCATCGGCCAGACTCCAAGACTATGAAGATACAAGATTGAAGACTTCATCCCGTGTCCGGATGGGACTTTCCTTGGCGTGGAAGGCAAGCTTGGCGATACGGATATGTAGATCTCCTACCTTTGTAACCGACTCTGTGTAACCCTAGCCCTCTCCGGTGTCTATATAAACCGGATGGCCTTAGTCCATAGGATGAACAACAATCATACCATAGGCTAACTTTTAGGGTTTAGCCTCCTTCATCTCGTGGTAGATCTACTCTTGTAACCCACATCATCAATATTAATCAAGCAGGACGTAGGGTTTTACCTCCATCAAGAGGGCCCGAACCTGGGTAAAAATATCGTGTCCCTCGTCTCCTGTTACCATCCGCCTAGACGCACAGTTCGGGACCCCCTACCCGAGATCCGCCGGTTTTGACACCGACAGTCGTCCTATTATGACAGGTAGCTAAAGTAAGCCTGAGCGCATTATTATTTAGTCTACGCTTCGGCCGCACGACTCAACCAGGCTCATGCGCCTAATTAACCGAACCATCTTCTCCCCTCGTTTTTTATGCGAACTCCATCGTAATGATTTAATGAAATTATGACAGGTCCATGCCCCGTCCCTCCACTGCTAGAAAAACGGCTATAGCTAATATGTACATTAATGGCGCATCATGTATGTGGTGCGCCACTGCCATATAGCAGTGGCGCACCAGATATAGATGCGCCATTAGTGTCCATATTACTAATGGCGCACCTGGTGTTTAGTGCGCAATTACTAGTTTTGTCCTGCCCCGCACCCTTACCCAGACTTAGCAGTGGCGCACCAAGGGATAGTGCGCCATTACTGGTTTTCACTCGTAATGGCGCACCAGACCCTCGGTGCGCCACTACTACCAATTTTTTTAAAAAAAATTCAAAACTAGTACTGGCGCACCAGGGGATAGTGAGCCATTACTAGTGTTAACTAGTAATGGCGCACCACACTCATGGTGCGCCACTACTAACAATTTTTTTATATTTTTTTCAAAACTAGTAATGGCGCACCACACACCAGGGGCACCATTAGTAACCCTGGTTACCAATGGTGCATTCTTAGGAGGTGCACCATTGGTAACCTGAGAGCAGCTAGATATTTTTGACAGCCACCTACCACACTCACTTTCCCCACTTCATTGTCTCCACCTCTACCAAGCTTGGTCTCGGCTGCCTCCTCCTCCTCACCTCATTTGCACCATAGATTCACCCAAATTAAGTGGTTAAATTTCCTTTTTTTTGATAGGTAAGTAAGGGGAAAGCTTTCTTTATGTTCTAGATCTACTTTTTTCTCCCTCCAACAACATGCACACTTTTTATGGCCTAGATCTATGTATGTTTGTGGTGTTGCATATGTTTGGAGGTACCGGTATTTGAAATGCGATAGTTGCCAATATTTTGCCGGAATGTTGATTCATTTCCGTTTTGGTGAGAATTTGGCACAATGTATTCTTTTTGGTCCTATTTTTAGGCAAAGTCATGCCAAAAAAATTTGGTTCTAAAATATCGTTTTGCTCTACCCCGCAGGCGACCATGGACCGCACGATGACCGAAGGCATCATGAATAGGTTTTTAAGCTCCACTAAGGCCAAGATGCTTCAAAAGAACGAGACAGAGATAAGATGTCCGTGTCGAAGATGCAAGGTGAGGAGCCTTATGGACCCGGATTCCAGACAGGTGCGGGACCACCTGCTCGTGCATGGTTTCATGGATGGCTATCGGTGGAAAGGTGATGAAGATGATTATGAAGTCGTCCATGGGGGCCGGGCAAGAAATAAGAAAGGGTACCAAGACAACCGCGGCGAGGGCGAGCGAGAAGACGGAGAATCTCCAGGACATGATCACGAAGTAGATGCGGGACACAGTCATCATGTAGAAGATGTCGGACATGATGATGAGGAAGATCAATATGAAGGGCATGATCATGAAGATGAAGATGCTGGAGCAGGCTGAGTGCAGGACCCTCATATTCAAGAGTTGCTTCTCAAGCAGACGGGTAACGCAAGAGCTGCCGCCCGAGAGAAAGCCAAACTGGATCAAGTGGAGATAGACGCGGTTACTCCATTGTATGAAGGATGCAGGCCCGAGGATACCCACCTGAAAGTAACGCTCATGGCTCTGGAGATGAAGGTAAAACACAAAATGACCGACGCATGCTTCGACGAGAACATGTCATTCTGGCACGAACGTCTTCCTAAGGGGAACAAGTGCCCGGCTAGTTTTGAGGAGGCGAAGAAAATCGTGTGTCCTCTTGATTTACCGCACGTGAAATACCATGTGTTCATGAATGATTGCATCATTTATCGGGACGAGCACGCGGAGTCTACCATATGTTTGGTGTGCAGTGTCACTCGATACAAGATGAGGAAGAAAGTGTTGGCGATATGCCCTAGAGGCAATCATGTATGATGATATTTCCTATGTGTTTATGAATAAAGATAGTCCTTGGACATTATCAATGATGTGTATCCGCAAGTATGTGACTTGTTTGTGGGACTATGCATTGTATGATGACTGCCCTAAAAGGTCCCTAGTCGAAAGGGCTGTGTGGACGCTCAGCCGACTAGACTAGCATATGACACAGTCGATGGCTTGGTCTCACTAGCCATGGAGCATTGGATGCTAACCGGATAATATGGACTCGGAAGGATCTGGTCGAATTTGACATAGTCGGATCCGAGTCGAGATAAGGTCCGAGTCGGACAGACCCAACTATGAGACGCAGCGATATGTCATCTGTGAGTCTCTAGTACAACATACGTTCTACGTCCTAAGACCTGAGCTGGCGCATGTACTCGGGATGGTGACAGACCTACTTTGGGCCGATCAAACGCTACTCCGTGACTGGGAAGTTACAAATGTAGGTTTCGGGCTTGTCCAGTCCCATGCTGCGAGACATGGTCGAGCAAGATGGAATTTGCCCCTCCGATCAGGAGAGATATATTCTGGGCCCCTCGTGTGATCCGACTAGGATAAGCATGGCCATGCGACTAGGATTATGAGATAATCCGGATAGTGTTCGGAATCACTGGAATGAGAAAGAGGTCGGGCTAGCACAAGGATGACAGTCTCGCCTTGAGCCCGACAACATATATCTTGTGGCAAAGAGAACAGAAGTGTGACACGTTGTACATGTTCACCTAACCAGCTTCATAGTCTGCTTGGTGTTCGGCACGCCTTGCTAGAGGCCGCTGCCAACCGTGCAGTTCGGAGGTGACTCGAACTGCGACCAAGTCGACTTGAACCTAAGGGGTTGCGCGCTTAAGGGAAGGAACCTACGAGGTCGGATCCAAGGACACTGTTCGGATGTGATTCGAACAATATTCGGATTGTGGCCGAGTAGACTTGTGGGCTTTAGGGTCCATGCAAGGCCCAAGTGTTGAGCCCGTGATGGACGCCTATATAAAGTGGAGGTGCAGCACACTTATTCGATTGATCGCTTCGGTGCCGTCATTAGGGTTTTGCATGTGTTGCAACTATTCACCTCCACTCGCCGCCGGTTGTGTGTTCGGACCTAGTAGTCCGCCGCACGATGTTCCTCCTACATGCGCGGATACCAGTAGAGGCAGTGCATTTGTGCCGCTCCGGCAAACCTGTTCGCGGGATCCAATCGGCTACATGGGAGATCGGCAAGGAGGAGACGACTCCGGTTATGCGCTGCCTCAACTCTACTTCCGCTGCACCGCATTGCGCATCTAGTGGTAACGAAATGTGATCCATCTCCCGTAGCATGTTCCTGGATGTTCTGCGCGTAGGAATTTTAATTTGCAGTCGACTCACCCTACCGTAGAACTCAACAAAAAGCTCCTCAAAAAGTGGTGTGGTACTTTCCGATCACTCCTCGTCTGCAGCGGTATTTTGTGGACCCTAAGCTAGCAAAGCTCCTACGTTGGCACGCGGATAGGGAGGAGAAGAAGCGAGAAGATGACGGAAATGATCCGGAGATAAATAAAAAACACAAGATGCTGAGTCACCCTAAGGATGCGAGCCAGTGGCAAGCGTTGAACTTCAAACACCCAGAATTTGGGGACGATCCAAGGAACATTGTGCTGGGCGCGAGCACCGATGGAGCCAATCCATTTGGCAACCAGAGAAGCACACATAGCACCTGGTCTGTGTTTGTGTGGATGTACAACCTTCCCCCCTAGTTGTGCATGAAGAGGAACTACATTCACATGAGTATGCTAATTGAAGGGCCGAAACAACCAGGGTACGACATCAATCTGTATCTGAGGCTGATGAAATAGGAGCTAGACACGCTGTGGAATACGCCAGCCAATACGTGGGACGCCGCAGTGAAAGAATATTTCCCTATGAGAGTCGCACTGCTCATGACGGTGCACGACTATCTCGGTTACGGATATGTCATGGGGCAGGTGGTCCACTGATTTTGTGCATGCGTCAGGTGCATGGATGACATAACATGTCGCCAGCTAGATAGAGATCCCGGGTCTTTGAAAACCGTGTTCATGGGACATCGAAGGTGGCTTCGCGATGATGACGCATGGAGAAAACGAAAGGATCTGTTCGATGGTGAAACCGAACCCCGAAGACGCCCGCGTACGAGGAGTGGCGAGGAAATAGACGAGCTGTTGAAAAATTGGAAAGAGTGCCCACCGCCGGGAAAGAAGCGAAAGGCGCCAGAGCCACTGCTGAAGGTATGGAAAACGAGGTCTGTTTTCTAGGACTTGTCGTACTGGAAGATCCTCTGTGTGCCTCACAGCCTTGATGTCATGCATATCACGAAGAATGTGTGCAAGAGTCTGCTTGGTACCCTGCTCAACATGCCAGAGAGGACCAAAGATGGGCCGAAAGCAAGGGCAGACTTGCAATCAATGGGCATCAGGGAGGAACTTCACACAAAACACCCTAATGATGAAGAAGATGATGATGAGGCGAAGGACACGGAAATTCGTTGCAAAGGAAAAAAGGTCAAGAAGATCGAATATGACTGCCCTCCCGCGTGCCTCACTCTAAGTCAGGAGGAGATCAAGCAGTTTTTCAGCTGCCTCGTAGGAGTAAAACTTCCTTACGGTTACGCGAGGAAGATAAGCAGATACCTAGACTCAGCGAAGCAGAAGTTCAGCAGGATGAAGTCTCGCGACTGTCACGTGCTGATAACGCAGATACTTCCAGTTGCAATCCGTGGGATCATGGACGCGCACGTCCATGAAATGCTATTTGGCCTATGCAACTTTTTCGACGTCATATCTCGGAAGTCGGTTGGCGTGAGGCAACTCAGAAGGCTACAGGAAGAGATCATGGTGATACTATGCGAGCTTGAGATGTACTTCCTGCCCTCATTCTTCGACGTTATGGTGCATCTGCTGGTCCATATCATGGAGGATATCATCCAACTCGGGCCGACGTTCCTGCACAGCATGATACCATTCGAAAGGATGAATGGTGCCATCAAAGGATACGTTCGCAACAGGGCACGTCCAGATGGAAGCATAGCCAAGTGCTTTCTGACCGAAGAGTGCATCTCCTACTGCACGAATTATCTAGGCATCGAGAACCCCGTTGGTCTGCCCGTCAACAGGCACCTCGGCAGGCTCGCTGGATGGGGTCACCGCGAGGGTCGCCAAGAAATGCATGTCGACTTCAAGGATCGACTCGCCGACTTTGAAAGAGAAAACCTAGTCGCGCTACAACACATAGACGAGGTCGATCCTTTGGTGGTAGAGCACAAAACCTTTATTGAGAAGACGTACAATGATCGAGGCCAACAGAGGACGGACGGAGATATAATCAAAGAGCACAACTCATGTTTCACGCGTTGGTTCAAGGACAAGCTTCTGTCGTACCCTTTACATGAGGATTCTTCCATGGAAGAAAAACTCATATTCGCCTTGTCACAGGGTGCCGAGCACAACCTGATGACCTATGAGGCGTACGATATCAACGGCTACACATTCTACACCGAGGAAAAGGACATGAAGAGCAATTATCAGAACTCCGAGGTAATGATGGAATCCTACACCGGTAACGACAAGGACAGATACTATGGAAGGATCGAGGAGATCTCGGAGCTGAGCTACACTGGAGAGAAGGTCCCGATGTTCCGTGTCATATGGGCGAAGAGCGTCCTAAAAGAAGATCGGTATTTCACCACCATGGTTATACCCGAAGCCAAATCCAAGACCGCGGGCGCAAACGTCACCGCGAAAAATGAGCCATGGGTACTGGCTTCCCAAGTGGATCAATGCTTCTTCATTACCGACCCGTCAAAGCCCAGTCGTGTTGTCGTGAGGAGAGGCAAAAGGAACATCATCGGAATGGATTGAGTCGCCAATGAGCAAGACTTCGACAAATACGGCGACCCAAAGATGGAAGATGACGACGACGATGAAGTAC
The DNA here is from genome assembly GCF_002162155.2 of Triticum dicoccoides. Lineage (NCBI taxonomy): Eukaryota > Viridiplantae > Streptophyta > Magnoliopsida > Poales > Poaceae > Triticum > Triticum dicoccoides. The sequence continues at coordinate 61,441,675 of NC_041383.1, forward strand.
CATATATCACAAGAAGAAGCAGGACCACCCTACCTAAAGGACGTCCATTCAAGAGAAGAACTCCATTTGCAAAAAAAAAGGGCAAGAAGATTGTGAAAATATAACTAAGATCGAATCACGACGTGTCGGCCGCGTGTGTGTGTCTGTGTCAAGCTCAATTATTACATGCAACTAAGTTGAAGTATGGAAATGGCATTTCTTCTGTTCTAGTCCTCTATCCAGTAACCTCTTTTGTTTAAAACAGTGGGGATTAATGTTGTCTGTACTTACCTTCCTTTTGTAACTTCTCCATCACCAAGTTGAAGTATCGACCACCTTCTTCTTGGATTTGGAATTTTTATTCTTCTCCCTCTTGTTTTGTTGCAAATCATCATTTACAGGCACCTTGGGCTTCTTTGTGTTTTCTTCTGGTATTTTAATTGTTTTTATTTATGTTTATTCTGGTAAAATAAAAAAAAGTTAGTAATGGCGCACCAGGAAAAGGTGCGCCATTGCTATCACGGTGTTTATGGCGCACCACTAGAAGGTGCGCCATTGATATACCAATTTTTATTTATGTTTATTCTGGTATTTTATTTTTCAGTGTTCCTTTTCCTGCTTAAATTTGCAAACATTTTTTGAAAATGCGAAAAAAATTCTAACTCACAAAAAGTATTGAATTTGTTAATATTTTTGAACTCATGAATATTTTTAAATTTCATGGGCACTTTTTGAATTCATGAATATTTTTCAAATTTGATGATATTTTTTCATATTCATAAATGTTTTACCAATTCACAAATGTTTTGCAACGCAAGTATTTGAAAAATGGTAATAACTACATGCAACTAAAAATCAAAAAAAAAGTTAGTAATGGCGCACCAGCAGAAGGTGCGCCATTGCTATACCAATTTCTATGGCGCATCTCTAATAGGTGCGCCATTGCTAACTCTCCCCCCCCCCACTAAAATATCCAAGACCCAGTCGGTCGGTCGTCTCCCCCCTATCCGCCTTCCTTCCTCTCCCCTCCCTCCATCCCCGAGCCAGAGATCTGCCTCCCTTTCCTCCCTCCCTCCCCGAGCACGATAGCTAGGGTTCCTTGCCGCCGCCGTTCCTCTGCGGCGCGCCCAGCCGGTCGAGGCCCCCGCCGCCCGCACCGACCCGACCGCCCCTCCTCCTTGAATCCTCCCTGCCGCGCCGCCCCTCCTCGACTCCTCCCCGCACGGGCCGACCTCCTTCAGTGCCGTGCAGCAGGACGCGCCCGGCAACAGGACTCGACCGATCGCTCGCCCTCCCGGCCCTCTCTTCCCTCCGCCCGGCAGCAGGAGGCGCCCGCCCGCCCGGCCCTCCCTTCCATTCGCTGGTGACCTCCGCGGCCACTGCCTCTCTTCTCCCTGTTTATCTCACTAGTACTATATATGTATGTTAATTTTCTGTTCTATGTATGAGATTGATGGCATGTACTAAAAAAATTTATATGCAACATTTAGCAAAAATTTGTAGTACTATTATTGCCAAAGCCTGTTTATCCTTAGCTAGATGATGATGGTACCCCACGCCAACTAAACATCTCAGTGATAGTACTGGTCAGAAAAAAAAACAGTTGTTTGTGATCAATGGTAGCACTCATGCCACAAGCAAGCAGGTCTTGGATATTGAAGGCGGTGCATGTGCCAGGGCTTTCTGGTCTCCCAGCTGCCTCCTCCGTCTACCTTCCCCTCTCTGATGTTGCCACCTTTTTAATTCTCTTCAGCAAAATCATCATCAGCATGTGGGCCCATGGCTACAGCAGCCATGGCCAACCTCTTATCCTTCTCCTCCAAATAATGCAACAATTTCAATACTAAAAATGTAATGGTTTCAAGCACAGGCAGAGGCTGAGGCAACCATGATCCCAACTCCTGTTGCTTCTGCTAAGCATGATTACTTGATTAGATTGCACTATCATTAGCAGAAAGTGTTCTTATTAGAGGACAAAAGCGGGGCACTTAGCAATATGATCTATCCAGAAAGGAAGCAGATGCTATACATGCTGGTGGCCTTTTTGTAAAGTAGGAGGAGCTTGTAGGTAGTTAATGGGACAGGAAGGTGAGATGAGATGAGGTGCTGCGATAATTAATAGATAAACAAAGGAGAGACAAAGGATGCATGCACGCATGCACGCACCAGGTTCCAAGCATAACAGACAACATGCATAGATTCTGGGGGAACAAAGTGGATTATTGTCAGTTAACAGTCTCCTGAAACAAAGCTTATAATTCAGTTTAACTGCATAGATTCTGGGGAAACTGGATTTTTGCCTGAAACAAAAAACTGAACAAGCTCCACAATTTATACATGCTGACAGTTTTTTGTTGGCCTTCAACATTGGCAACTCTCTCATGTAAATTAACATAAAGAGAAGATTAAAAAGTGTACCTTTTTAAAATATTTATCTTCTCCCTTCTGCTGAGGATGTTTCCTCCCTCACGCAGGTCCGTAGGAGCAGAAAGGGACACCGACCAGCGACCACCCGCCCAACGATTATCACACCAGCAGCGAGTTCGTCCAATTGAACTACAACTGGAACGGTGAGCCTTGCTTGTGCTCCTCCCTCTCTTTTTCGTTTCTGGTTTCTAAGGTATCTATTAATTTAAAAATAGTGGCAGTGAGGCAGCATACTATAGAAGATAGGGCTAAATGTTATAGAGGTGGGTTCTAGGTTGCTGTTGTTGGCACTATGTTGTTTCTACTGTTGTTCACACTATGGATATAGTTGCTGGTTTTCCTGTACTGTTAATTGTGGGATGAGTCATCTAGACTAGTTGCTGAGAATTGGGTGGACATGGAAAGCACATGTTTTGTACCAGTGTCTGTTCTTGAATATATCTTACTTCGGGTAAGAAAAATCTTGGAACAACAATTTGTCGTTTCATGCCTTCTGGTCTTGCTCAAATTTACATAAGGAAAATGCAAGAGATAATTCTTCTGGGTTGATTGGGTTCTTTTTCTTTATTGATTGGGTTCTTGTTCTTTACTTCTTTCTAGATCTTTATTACTGCTTCTCCTTGTGGGGTAGCAAGAACTGGATGACAGTGGTCACCGAGAGAGGCTCATAGAAATGGGTTCATAGTGGCCTGAAGTGGGGCTTGAACCTGCTCAACTGTCTATCACCACTCACCAGGACCATGATGTCCAGCCCAAACCATCTATCTGATGGTTGTGGGCTTCTATATGCTGGCAGATTCCATGGTGTATAAAATTATCTTATGAAATGATTCCAATGCTGGCAACTTCTGATTCCAATGCTGGCAGCTTCTGATGTGAAATGACCCCTTTCTCCTAAAATGTTGATTAATTTCCGTTTCGGTTGAGAATGGGGCGCTCCTAGGTCAAGAAAATTAGCAAAGGTCATGCCCAATTTTCTTGACCTAGAAGGTGCCCGATTCTCAACCGAAACGGAAATATTCCTCTAAATCTGAGAAGAATAGATACTACCCTGATCTCATCCAATAACTCTAGTAGCCTTTTTTCCTATTTAGAGCGAACATGGCCGACAACGATGAGGCCGGCGGTTCGGGCAAGCCATTCTGGCAGTTATCCCAGGAGCTGGAGGAAGAACCTCATCGCTATGAGGACGCCGCAGAAGACACCGATCCCGACTACACAACCCCTAGTGGCATCGGGGATGACACCACTGATGGTGTCGTCGGGGATGCCACCATTGATGATGGCGGTGAACGCACAGATGGCAGCCAACCGAAGAGGTAACGGAAGGACTGGCGCCCGAACATGCTCGGCACTGTCAAGGAGGAATTTACTGAAGTGTCCTCCAGTCAGCATCCAACGACACCCAGAGAATTAGTCAGTGGGTACGCGGGACAACTCGGGTGCATTCTCCGGAGCACCGTCTCAATCAACACCGAGAACCTAAGGCATCGTGACCGAGGGAATTTGCGCATCTCCTCTTCACGAAGCTGCACAAACGATACAAATTCCCCGGTGACTTCGCAAACACACGCCTCTCAGGGAATAAAGTGAACAGTGTCACTCTCACAAAGATGAGCATGGCCCTGACAACTTGGAGAGTCGCGGTGAAGAGAAGGATTCTAAGTGGTGATAGTTATGATAAGATCAAGGAGACAAATCCTTCAATCAGCGAAGCTGACTACCTAGAGTTCAAGATCAAGTGCGAGAGCAACGCATCCGTGGAATCAAGTCAGTGGGGGAAAGATATGCGGGACTTGAACTTAGGACACCACACACTCGGTCCCGACGGTTACAGAGTGGCAGAACCTATATGGGACAAGGAGGACGCGGAGCATGCCGAGCAAGGCCTACCGCCCCTCTTCGATAAATACCGTGACAAGAAGACCAGGAACTATGTCAGGGCCTGGTACACGGTGGACCCAGTAACAAAGGATCTTACCACGGATCCGAAGACCAAGGCGCTTGAGCCTGTTCTGGTAAGGAATACACCCCCATGTAATTAGTTCCATATATATGGATGCATTCTAATTAATGAAGCCAATTTTCTAAATGGTTCACGTTCCTTCCGCAGGAAACTGAAAGCAGTAGCGCAGGGTCTCAGAGCTCCCCGTCTGCCCCTTGGGACACCACTTTAAGTAGGGCGTTGAACGTAGTGAAAAACAAGGATAAGTTCAGTAAGCCGTCGTCAGCTGGTCGTGTGGCCAGCAAAGTCTTGTCCACGAAATGGTCGGAATACTATAAGGCTGGGCAAAAGGAGAGAAAGACCATCTCGGAAAGCCAGGAGCGCGAGGTTAAAGAACTCAAGGCACAAGTGGCGCGGATTCCAGAGATAGTCCAAGAGCAAGTGCGAGACCAACTGGGAACGACGATCACCGCCATTATGCCTTCCTTGATTGAGGGGCTGCGGGAGTGGATTGCGGGCGGCCAATGGGGGCCGCCCCCGATTCCCAGCTTCACGGGCAGCAACTCGCACAACGCGCCGGCATTGGTGTCCCCGCCGGAGGCGGCATTGGTGTCTCCGGCGCCGGCACCGGCATTGAAGCTTAATGCACCCGGCGGGTGTGGGAAGAATACACCGGCCAGCACCTCTGCAGCAAGCGGCCCCTCCGTCACTTGCACGCCCGCCGTTGGTGGTGCCTCAACATTAGCCGAGCTCGACGCCATCACGGTAACTAAGCCTCGGCCGACGACTTCATCTCCTTGCCTTTGATTGGGCATCCCTGATGCCCTACATGTTTTCGCAGGGTGCCACCGACGTTCCATGCACTCTCTTGCACTTCGTGGATGGCGAGTTGATCGATGTCGCCAAGGCCAAAATCGTTCAACCGGGTAACCGTGTGTTCCACGGTAATCCGATGCCACACACCATGTATAGGGTTCAACTGGTTCGGGTGGTGCGGGGCTGCGATGACTTGTTACCTCCGTTTCGACCCCCTGGGGCCGACAAAGATGATGTGATGACCCTCAGCGCCTACTTAATCTGGCCCCTGCTTTGGCCGAAGAGCCAGATTCGTTTGGGGGTGGGGGACAGCCCACAGACAACACCGTCAGTCGTGTCGGATCCAAGTCATGGCAAGACCGCCGCAACGCTACCGCCGTCAGCTGATCCGGACATGCATATGGCACAGGAACCAGACGACGACGGTACATTTTCCAACATTGATAAGTACTTGAACGAACATGGGTACGGTGACGAATTCTTGGGGCCTCCTTCTCAAGAAGCCAACCCTGCAAAAGACGATCGCGATCTAGCTGGTACCGCAGAGAAACCTAATTCCAACAGGCGTCGTCTGGCGTTCAGTTCTCAGGAGACCCCTCCAGCTGCCGCCTTCAGCAAGAATCAAATAGCCGAGGTGCGAAATATTATCAGCCCCAACACACACAAGAAGGTGGTCTCTGAGCAGAACTCGATCCCATTACAGCAGAAGAAGCAGAAGGTACGAAAAAGAAAAAATAACAAGGTGTGAACCAGCCGGCACCGAGTACGATCCGTGCTCAGGACGGGCCACCAATATCTAAGGATATCTCGAGGAGGGTGCATGTGGCGGGTAGGCCAATGCTATTGACTAATCTGCTCAATGCTGCAACCGGTGCTATGCGGAGTCTGCATGACTGTGTTCTTTCTATGGAGAAGCAACGTCTCTCCGAGAATGATGTGGCATACCCAGTTTTCGTGGCCAAGGTGCCAGAGGGCAAGGGCTTTGTCGATAGCACCATTGGGTGTATGATCATCCTACGGTTTGATGACATCTTCGCTATGTTTAACCTTCATCCGCTACACTACACCTTAATTCGGTTATTTTCGCTCAGTATGGAGATGCTGATCATTAGAGACAAGACCCCGGACATCGTGATACTCGACCCCTTCTACATGCGTGCCAAGATCTTGGGAAGCGCTGGGGACCGCTAAGTCACGAGTTCATACCTCGAAGGCATCATTCTGGCGAACCCAGATAAGGATAACTTCCTCATGCCTTACTTTTCCGAGTAAGTTGCTCTCTCTTGAGCACTGCGCTGGATTTCCCCGAAGAGGAGAGGATGATGCAGTAAAGTAGCGTAAGTATTTCCCTCGGTTTTTGAGAACCAAGGTATCAATCCAGTAGGAGATCACGCATGAGTCCCTCGTACCTATACAAAACGATAGCTACTCGCAACCAACGCGATTAGGGGTTGTCAATCCCTTCACGGTCACTTACGAGGGTGAGATCTGATAGAGATGATAAATAATATTTTTGGTATTTTTGATATAGAGATGCAAGGTAAAAAGTAAAAGGAAAAGTAAAAACAAAGCAAGTAATAAAGTAATGGAGATTGATATGATGAGAATAGACCCGGGGGCCATAGGTTTCACTAGTGTCTTCTCTCAAGAGCATAAGTATTCTACGATGGGTGAACAAATTAATGTTGAGCAATTGATAGAAAAGCGAATAATTATGAGATTATCTAGGTATGATCATGTATATAGGCATCACGTCCAAGACAAGTAGATCGAAACGATTCTGCATCTACTACTATTACTCCACTCATCGACCGCTATCCATGCATCTAGAGTATTAAGTTAAAAACAGAGTATCGCCTTAAGCAAGATGACATGATGTAGAGGGATAAATTCATGCAATATGATAAAAACTCCATCTTGTTATCCTCGATGGCAACAATACAATACGTGTCTTGCAACCCTTTCTGTCACTGGGTAAGGACACCGCAAGATAGAACCCAAAGCTAAACACTTCTCCCATTGCAAGAACTACCAATCTAGTTGGCCAAACCAAACGGATAATTCGAAGAGACTTGCAAAGATAACTCAATCATACATAAAAGAATTCAGAGAAGAATCAAATATTATTCATAGATAAGCTGGATTATAAACCCACAATTCATCGGTCTCAACAAACACACTGCAAAAAGAAGATTACATCGAATAGATCTCCACAAGAGAGGGGGAGAACATTGTATTGAGATCCAAAAAGAGAGAAGAAGCCATCTAGCTACTAGCTATGGACCCGAAGGTCTGAAGTAAACTACTCACACTTCATCGGAGAGGCTATGGTGTTGATGTAGAAGCCCTCCATGGTAGATGACCTCTCCCGCGGAGCTCCGGAACAGGCCCCAAGATGGGATCTCGCGGATACAGAAAGTTGCGGTGGTGGAAGTAGGTTTTTGGCTCCGTATCTGATCTGACGGGCTACGTAGGTATATATAGGAGGAAGGAGTACGTCGGTGGAGCAACAGGGGGGCCCACGAGGCAGGGGGCGCGCCCAGGGGGGCGCCCTCCACCCTCATGACCGCCTCTGGCACTTCTTGGAGTAGGGTCCAAGTCTCCTGGATCACGTTCGGTGAGAAAATCACGTTCCCGAAGGTTTTATTCCGTTTGGACTCCGTTTGATATTCTGTTTCTTCGAAATACTGAAATAGGCAAAAAATAGCAATTCTGGGCTGGCCCTCTGGTTAATAGGTTAGTCCCAATAATAATATAAAAGTGAAAAATAAAGCCCAATATAGTCCAAAACAGTAGATAAAGTAGCATGGAGCAATCAAAAATTATAGATACATTGGAGACGTATCAAGCATCCCCAAGCTTAATTCCTGCTCTTCCTCGAGTAGGTAAATGATAAAAAAGAATTTTTGATGCAGAGTGATACTTTGGCATAATTTCAATGTGAATCTTCTTAATTGTAGCATGAATATTCAGATCCGAAAGGTTCAAGACAAAGGTTCATATTGACATAAAAGTAATAATACTTCAAGCATACAAATTAAAGCAATCATGTGTTCTCAAAATAGCATGGTTAAAGAAAGTTATCCCTACAAAATCATATAGTTTGGCTAAGCTCTAACTTCATCACACAAAGTATTTAATCATGCACAACCCCGATGACGAGCCAAGCAATTGTTTCATACTTTAGTAATCTCAAACTTTTTCAACTTTCACGCAATACATGAGCGTGAGCCATGGACATAGCACTATAGGTGGAATAGAATGGTGGTTGTGGAGAAGACAAAAAAGGAGAAGATAGTCTCACATCAACTAGGCGTATCAATGGGCCATGGAGATGCCCATCAATAGATATAAATGTGAGTGAGTAGGGATTGCCATGCAATGGTGGAAGGTATATGGTGGGTGTATGATACCGGCGAAAAGCGCGAGGTATTAGAGAGGCTAGCAATGGTGGAAGGTGAGAGTGCGTATAATCCATGGACTCAACATTAGTCAAAAGAACTCATGCACTTATTGCAAAAATTTAGAAGTCATCAAAAACCAAAGCACTACACGCATGCTCCTAGGAAGGATAGATTGGTAGGAAAATACCATCGCTCGTCCCCGACTTCCACTCATAAGGAAGACAATCAATAAATAAAATTGTGTTCTGACTTTATCACAAAGTGGTTCACCATACGTGCATGCTACGGGAATCACAAACTTCAACCGAAGCATTCTTTAAATTCATAATCACCCCAACTAGCATTGCTTTGATATTATTACCTCCATATCTCAAAACAATTATCAAGCATCAAACTTATGTTAGTATTCAGCGCACTCAAAAGAAAGTTTCAGAAATCTTGAATACCAAGTATATTATCTTTAAGAAAATTACCATGCTATTAACAACTCTCAAAATAATCTAAGTGAAGCATGAGAGATCAATAGTTTCTTTAAAACAAATCCACCACCGTGCTCTAAAAGATCTAAGTGAAGCACTAGAGCAAAAATTATTACGCTCAAAATATATAAGTGAAGCACTATGAGAAAAACTATCAAGCTCAAAAGATATAAGTGAAGCACATAGAGTATTCTAGCAAATTCCAAATCATGTATGGCTCTCTCAAAAGGTGTGTACAGAAAGGATGATTGTGGTAAGCTAAAAATCAAAGACGCAAATAATACAAGACGCTCCAAGCAAAACACATGACATGTGGTGAAGAAAAATATAGCTCCAAGTAAATTACCGATGGAAGTAGACGAAAGAGGGGATGCCTTCCGGGGCATCCCCAAGCTTTGACTTTTTGATGTCCTTGGATTATCTTGGGTGTGCCATGGGCATCCCCAAGCTTAGGCTCTTGCCACTCTTTGTTCCATAATCCATCAAAAGAATTCACCAAAAACTTGAAAACTTCACAACACAAAACTCAATAGAAATCTCGTGAGCTCCGTTAGTGAAAGAAAACAAAAGACTACTTTAAGGTAATGTAATGAAATCATTCTTTATTTATATTGGTGTTAAACCTACTGCATTCCAACTTCCTTATGGTTTATAAACTAATTTATTAGCCATAGATGCATTGAAATAAGTAAACAACACACGAAAAACAGAATCTGTCAAAAACAGAACAGTCTGTAGCAATCTGTCACTAACGCAAACTTCTGGAACTCTAAAACTTCTACCAAAGTAGGAAGTACTGGAGAATTTGTTTATTGATCAGCAGAAAAAATAATAAATGCAAAAGCACGTTTCTGTGATTTATTGAATTTTTTCTCGTGAGCGCAAAGTTTCTGTTTTTCAGCAGAATCAAATCAACTATCATCATAGCTTATCCTATAGGTTCTACTTGGCACAAACACTAATTAAAACATGAAACCACATCTAAACAGAAATTAGATGGATTATTTATTCCTAAACAGAAGCAAAAATAAAAAACACAAAATTAAATTGGGTTGCCTCCCAACAAGTGCTATCGTTTAACGCCCTTAGCTAGGCATAAAAGTGAGGATAGATCTAACGAGTGCCATAATAATAAGATAGATCTTGAAAACTCATCTCATATTCTCTATGTTCGGCAGCAATCTTCCTTTGAGGCAAGCAAAAGCAATCAAAAGGGCTAAAATTGGTGGGACAAAGGTCTCCAAGATCAATAAAGGGAGGAATAGGTTCCTCCTTCGGCCCTTCATAGTGCACAACTATTTTATCACTAAAAGCATTCTTTTGGCAAAATTTTGTGAGCCTATACTCAAGAGAGTATCCTAGCTCATTGTTTCGAAGAGCAAAATCATTATTAAGTTTGTTAATGCAATCAATCAAGACTTTGGTAGGAACCTTTTTTCTAAGGTTTTCATTAAAAGCGATGTGGTCAGAAGATTGAAAACGTCTAAATTCCTCTTCATCATAAAGGATCGCTTCTATGCGAGGACGACCGGCATCCACCCTATAGTGCGCAAAGATTTCTTTGGCTTCTCTAATGATAAATCTAAACTCATGAGCCAAAAAGATAGTAACAGCGCGCTTAACAGAGGAATGCTCAATATTAGAAAATTCTAGGAAAATTCTTTGTATTCAAGGATGCGTATGCATAAATTATCTTTCAAGTTCAACTAAAAGCATAGCGATAGAATCCGCAAGACTACTCGTTCTATGAAGGATAGAACAACTCAAGGAAGGTAAAGCACCGGTACAAGTAAAGAAATCTTGCATAACACCTTTGCCAATAATGTTACCACTGCCGATTCGAAACTTTTTAGTATGCAAGATATGGGATTCATCCGCCGGAGCCTCGGGATTTTCTATGTTATTATTATTGTCCATATCGACGATAATCTCCCCAGTTTCAGACATAGCGGCAAACAAAAAGGCAAACGAGAAAAAGGTGAAAGAGAAAGAGAGGAGGATATTGGGAAAGAGAGGGCGAATGAAACGGCAAGGGTGAAGTGGGGGAGAGGAAAACGAGAGGCAAATAATGTAATGCAAGAGATATGGATTGTGATGGGTACTTGGTATGGTTGACTTTTGCGCAAACTCCCCAGCAACGGCGCCAGAAATTCTTCTTGCTACCTCTTGAGCACTGCCTTGGATTTCCCTGAAGAGGAGAGGATGATGTAGTAAAGTAGCGTAAGTATTTCCCTCAGTTTTTGAGAACCAAGGTATCAATCTAGTAGGAGATCACGCGCGAGTCCCTCGTACCTACACAAAACGATAGCTACTCGCAACCAACGCGATTAGGGGTTGTCAATCCCTTCACGGTCACTTACAAGGGTGAGATCTGATAGAGATGATAAATAATATTTTTGGTATTTTTGATATAGAGATGCAAGGTAAAAAGTAAAAGGCAAAGTAAAAACAAAGCAAGTAATAAAGTAATGGAGATTCATATGATGAATATAGACCCGGGGGCCATAGGTTTCACTAGTGGCTTCTCTCAAGAGCATAAGTATTCTATGGTGGGTGAACAAATTACTGTTGAGCAATTGATAGAAAAGCGAATAATTATGAGATTATCTAGGTATGATCATGTATATAGGCATCACGTCCAAGACAAGTAGATCGAAACGATTCTGCATCTATCACTATTACTCCACTCATCGACCGCTATCCAGCATGCATCTAGAGTATTAAGTTAAAAATAGAGTAACGCCTTAAGCAAGATGACATGATGTAGAGGGATAAATTCATGCAATATGATAAAAAAAACCATCTTGTTATCCTCAATGGCAACAATACAATATGTGCCTTGCAACCCTTTCTGTCCCTGGGTAACGACACCGCAAGATTGAACCCAAAGCTAAACACTTCTCCCATTGCAAGAACTACCAATCTAGTTGGCCAAACCAAACGGATAATTCGAAGAGACTTGCAAAGATAACTCAATCATACATAAAAGAATTCAGAGAAGAATCAAATATTATTCATAGATAAGCTGGATCATAAACCCACAATTCATCGGTCTCAACAAACACACCGCAAGAAGAAGATTACATCAAATAGATCTCCACAAGAGAGGGGGAGAACATTGTATTAAGATCCAAAAAGAGAGAAGAAGCCATCTAGCTACTAGCTATGGACCCGAAGGTCTGAAGTAAACTACTCACACTTCATCGGAGAGGCTATGGTGTTGATGTAGAAGCCCTCCGTGGTAGATGCCCTCTCCAGCGGAGCTCTGGAACAGGCTCCAAGATGGGATCTCACGGATACAGAAAGTTGCGAAGGTGGAATTAGGTTTTTGGCTCCGTATCTGATCTGACGGGGGTACGTAGGTATATATAGGAGGAAGGAGTACGTCGGTGGAGCAACAAGGGGCCCACAAGGCAGGGGGCGCGCCCGGGGGGGCGCGCCCTCCACCCTCGTGACCGCCTCTGGCACTTCTTGGAGTAGGGTCCAAGTCTCCTGGATCACGTTCGGTGAGAAAATCACGTTTCCGAAGGTTTTATTCCGTTTGATATTCTGTTTCTTCGAATACCGAAATAGGCAAAAAAACAGCAATTCTGGGCTGGGCCTCCGGTTAATAGGTTAGTCCTAATAATAATATAAAAGTGGAAAATAAAGCCCAATATAGTCCAAAACAGTAGGTAAAGTAGCATGGAGCAATCAAAAATTATAGATACGTTGGAGACGTATCATAAGTCATCCCCTCACCGCCCCGTAACATATGAGTTCTTAGATTTCGATCGTTCTTTTTTTTCTAACATTCCGTGTTTTCTGCAGTGACACACATTGCACACTCATCCTCTTAAGCCCGAAATATTCCATGGCCACGTATTTCGACTCGGACCGTCAGTCGAAGAAAGACTACATAAATATCAAGAAAGTTCTTGATGATACTCTCCCCGGCTACGCCAACTCTGGAGGCACCTTCAGGAGGCCAGTTTGTAGATACGGCAAGCACGTGTTCACCCACGTAACGATGTTCCCCTGCGTCAAGCAGCCGCCTGGTAGTCAGAGTGATGCCTACTACTCCCTCCATCACATGCGGGTGATCGTACAGGACAATAATCACCTTATGCTACCAAATAATCTCAAAGACTGGGCCGCATGCTTGTCATCAATCCAGGACGCGGACATCAGACAAGAATTCTTTCGCATCCAGTCGGAGTTTGCGGAAATCATCTTTCAAGATGTCCTTCGTACCTCGGGGCATTTTTACCTCAAATATCAACCGTCCAATAGTGAAATAGAAACAATGCTACAAATGCAGGCTGACAACGACCGCACATTCATGACCATCATGATAGACGGCGGCTTCATCCACGCTCCGGTCCCTGGGTCGAGTCGAAAGTATTGATGCTATGTAGTTTTGAAACATCGATTAGCTCATGTTGTAATTAAACTTTAGTGAACTTGTATGTCTCTTTAGTTTGGACAGTCGTTCAACTTATATGTAATCGATGCTATTTATTAGTAGGACCATGAATCGTGCTATTAATGTGTTGCTTTTCTCTTCCGATCCTCTTGTTGCATACTTCTATATTGCTTATATATTATCTATGAATTGCTACTAACGTTTTGTTTGTCTAGTGCATAGAGATGTCGTCGTATGTCGTGTACAAGGGTAAGGTTCTCGGAGTCTACGATGACTGGGAGGAGTGTCGGAGACAGGTTCACTGTTTCAGCGGTAACAGTTACAAAGGGTACACCACTAGGGCGGAGGCGGAAGCTAGATACGCGCGCTATCTAGCGGGAGAGAGGAGGGAGCGGAGGAGGAACCGGATGAAGACCAATTTCATCGCGATGATGCTCATCGTGACCGCAACTCTCTTCTATGTGATGGTAGTTTAGATGATCGATATCGACTTTGTAATGTGACGACAAACTTGGCTAATATGATGAACTTTCCTAATGTCTCGAGACCTAAACTTGGCTAATGTTTGAACTTTGTTCGCTATTTCGAATTTGGAGACTAATATGATGAATTCTATTGTGTGATGTTTATATTCTGTGTTGTAACGTATTTCGTAACCTGTGCAAATACCAGAAAAGCAAAAAATAATAATTCCTAATATTCATAGTAGTGGCGCACCATATTGAGAATTAGTGGCGCACCAAGATAAATATCAGTGGCGCATTATGGGGCATAGTAATGGCGCACTTGGGGGCATACGTGAAGGTAAATAATGCCCCCTAGGAGGCATAGTAATGGCACACTGTTGGACATAGTAATGGCGCACTATGTGGTGCGTCACTATTATCTGGGATACTAATGGTGCACTAGAGATGCGCCATTACTATTTGTTACTAGTGGCATGTTAATAGTGTCGCATCTATAGTGCGCCATTAATAATAAAAACTGATGCGCCACTAACAGCCTTTTTTCTAGTAGTGCTCCTCCCACCACATGGGCATATCTATACTACTATTAAAAGACCAAACATGACTTCCCCTACATCCACACCGGAAAGTGCACACGGGATAACCCCCTACGTCCGATCAGACCCACTTGTTTCCATCCAACTGTCCATGTTACATCAACCATACTACAATCAGATCAAGGGTTCACAACAAATGTTCTGCCGGCAGACTCCCCCGTTCAGGATGCTACACAACCCCGCGATGACACCTCCAGACCTCCTGGGAATTAAACAGCACCTCCACGATCTACGCCGCCACCACGCTAGGAACCACCGCGATCAGCGCTGGTGTCCGCGACGTCCTCGACCTAGCGGACATCCTCGACCTGCTTTGCTGCCCTACCTCTCCCAGCCCCGCCGCCGTCGCCATGCCGCCCTAGCCCCTGGTGGTCGCGATGTCCTCCACCCTGGTGCACGTCCTTCCTTGACACGCCTTGCTGCCCAACCTCTCCTCGCCCCGCCATCGTCGCCGCACCGCCGTCGCCCCTGGTGTCCGCGACGTCCTCCACCAGGTGGATGTCCTCGATCCGGCGTGCTGCCCTGGTGGCCGCGATGTCCTCCACCCCGGTGCACGTCCTTCCTCGACCCGCCTTGCTGCCCAACCTCTCCTCGCCCCGCCATCGTCGCCACACCGCCGTCGCCCCTGGTGTCCGCGACGTCCACCCGGTGGACGTCCTCGACCCGGCATGCTGCCCTAACTCTGGTGTCATCACCCCGTGTGGCCTGCAACATCTTGAGGACATATGACTACTTTCTGACCTGGCAGCGCACAGGTTAGATCATTTGAATTAACAAGTATAGATGATCAGGCAGAAGACAAAAGGAAATTTCTCTTTTAATCTGACAATCTGTAATTTGTACTGTGAAATTTGATACTTACAGTACATCATGATCTGCATGACAAACAGAGTTAACAATATGGCATCCTCTCAGCATAGTGGGGCACGTACTCCCTTTCAGGACCTGACGAACAACGGTAATTCAGGTAAATACATATATCACGTACTGCCTCGCAGGTCAAATAACAGATCCAAAAGAACTAAAGAGATAGACGGAAAGGGAGAGGTAAACAGGGATGCAATACTAAAAAAAAGACAGGAGGCAAGGGATCTAAGAAAGCTACGTCTGCTATTCAAAATGGAACCAACACTCTATCTAAGCCACCCATGGCCATGTCGCCTGGTTACTCCATTTTCTCATACATTTCATGAATCACAAGTAAAGTCGTGTTAATTAAGTGTTCTTTTGGACAGGTTTTGACACTGTGGACAGGCCCAGTGTGCAGTCTGCTGTCACCCAGCAACGACACACCCCAGCCGCGGAAGGTCATGTGTTCTCTTGTCAAACACAATACCTTAGTTCGTGTGTCAACAACTGAAATTGTACATACAATTATGATGCAGGCATACCTGTTGATATGATAACTGAGTGATCAGACTCCACTTCATGCTCCAAATTCATTAAGAACACCAGATAGTGTCGGTTTTAACAAGGAAAATGTCCATAATATCGACTCTGACATTGTGTCCTCCCAACCGACTGTGTTACGACCACCACTTCAAGCCTACAGATGCAGCAGTTCATATGGTACTCAATTGTGGCTCATATTAACTATCATACATAATTTACGCTTACACTGTACATCTGATTGACAAAACACTGTTGCTCATGTTGTCTTGTACCTAATTAACACTTATTATAAAGAAGCAAAACAAGCACTCAACAGGCAGAGGGAAAGTGCCCCATATGAGCAACATAAACAAGGTATATTACAAAGCCTACGTGACAAACGGTGTCGAGCCAAATCTACAGTAGTCCTTACAACTGGAGAACAAAAACAATCCGACACAGGTGATGCCAGCTACATGACACACTGCATATCCAATCTTTGATTTCCTAACTTACAGTCACTCAATTTCTATAGCTGATGAAGATTGTGATTGGCTACGGAGCATCTACAAGTAAGGTCAAGTGAAAGTGTGTTCTTAGAGAATGCATGCATCTCTAAGATGATAAAGATCGGTTGCTATCCGTGTCCTCAGATGACACAGATGCCACACCAGCATGGGTATTAAACAGAGCCAAAGAGTATTTGGAAAATGATATGGTTAGTCTTACGTTTCTACATATTTCTATGAATTACAGCGAGAACGACCGATTCGTCCACATAGGAGTACAACTAAAATAATTATTTTCTTCAGATATTCATTCCAATAAACATGGACGACGTTCACTGGTACCTATGTGTTATAAATGCCAGGAAACTATGTGTTCAAGTGCTCGACTCGCTAGGCCCATCAATGAACCGCAAGGACCTCACTAATACGGTTAGTAGTTAGTCCTACTGCCCCATCTTTTCATAAGAAGCTATTTTTTCTCTTATTTCTCACTTGTCATGCTCATACTTTTTTCATTTTTTGGTACAACAGCTAGAAGGACTGGATGATTTATTCAAATATGCATCCAAGCACATGGAATTAAAATCCGATAAGTGGACTGATCTAAATGTTACAACATGAAAAAGAGAAGAATATATTAAAAGCAGTCTTGAGACAGATGGGTACGCCTCCTAATATAACTCAGACCATTTATGCTTAACAGGGTATATTTGGTATGCTATTATGTTTATTTTTTCACTGCTTAGCACTCCTGAAGCACATTTCATCAACAGATTTGGTATGCCAATGCAATTCTTTACCTTATTGTATGCCAATGCAATTGACATACCACCTCTCATGAGATCTGGCCTAAATAATGGAGCTCAAGGCCATGCATTTCATTGGGCTGCATATAGTATAGAAAATGCGTTACAATTTCTAGATTTGAACAAGTATGTTACTATACACATGGAAAGAAGCAGATAGATAGCATACCTGTATGTGTTTCACTAACATTCTTCCACTACTCTATATCATCCATGCCAACATAGAGAAAGAGAAGCATCTCACAAATGAATGACAATGTGGCGAAGGCGCCTGTTGTGCATACAATGGCATATGCATCAGCAAAGTTCAGACCTCAAATGATGGATTCACATGTATTTCTGATACAAACAGTGCAGATACCAACTTGCTTGTGACCCTGGAAGTCTTTGTTACTTAGTGCCGGTAATAATGCGACATTACAACCTGAGAATACCACAGGAATCAAGCAACCGCCACAAAAACAATGACTCAACGTCAATTATAGCTAGATAATACTGATAAATTAAGCCATCCAGGATTCAAATCCAACTCAATCAGCTTTGTCACAGCATGGTTGCCTCAAAAATGTCACATGACTAAATCCCCACTGATAACCATAGGTGCACTAACAACATCTAATCGAACATCATACCTTCCCGGAACGACTGTGTGAGCCAAGCACAGGGGGCGATGATTACGGCGGGCACATCAGCAGACTAATCTCGGTTCAATTCCAGATGGCTCCTCCCACATCGTGTACAGCAGCTCGCATCTCGATCTGATCTGGGGCAGTACGATGGCGGCAGCAAAGCCGATCTAGGGAAGATCAGCGGGGCTGGCGGCGAGGCAAGGCCGCGGTGGTGACAGGAGGCGGCGGGGAGAGGCCGTTATGGGGATAAGGGCCGGCGGGGAGAGCTCGTCGTGGAGATAAGGGCCGGTGGGGCGAGGCTGTGGTGGGGATAGGACGAGACAGGGCGAGGCCGTGGTGGTTGTGGTGGTGGTGTGGGTTGGGGGAGGGGGGCCGCCGGGCATCGTTGTGGCCGGAGAGCGGCGTGCTGCAGAGGAGGCGCCATGCTACAGAGGAGGATGCTGGCGGAGGAAGCAAGTCATGAGCGGAGAAAGCAAAGTGATAGTGTTTCACGGTCTCACTACACACTACAGGAGAAACCGAGATTTCTCGAAGTGCGACGGGTTACATCCAGTTGCTCCTTTTACTTTACTTTTTACCGGCTGCTCCTTATTAGTGTTCCTCTGGTTGTTGTTTTATTTTTTTTGCAAAAATCTGCTTTTATGTGGCCTAATTACGCCACCCAGACTAAACCGATCATCGACCAAATGGATCATCGGGCGTGTCTCTTTTGTTTTATTTTTAGTATATATGATCAACAACCCATTCCGTGAAGAATATTTACATGGGTTCCTCTCAAAATAATTATGCATTGAAAAATTCATTATTATTTTTATTTATAGCCCTTTTGTTCATTTGATTTATATAAAAAATTCTGTTCAGAAATTCAATTCCTTTTTTGATAGCCTTTTGGTCATTTGATTTATATTAGCGACAAATGTTCAATTCTTTTTTCATCGAGCATGTCCGGTATGACTGTGTGGTTCAGTCATCATCATTTTATTATACTAATATTTTTATTAATATTTTTATTATTAAGCATAACAAAAAGATCATCTAGGTCATCTTCTGGTCTCTGGATGTTAAATTACATGGAGTACCTCACGGGAGATAGTTTGTCCGACACTCCCGAACAAG
This sequence comes from Triticum dicoccoides, assembly GCF_002162155.2. NCBI lineage: Eukaryota > Viridiplantae > Streptophyta > Magnoliopsida > Poales > Poaceae > Triticum > Triticum dicoccoides. The sequence goes on from NC_041383.1 coordinate 61,460,624, forward strand.
TATATTTTACATCGTATCCTGATATAAATTATTTCGTGTTGTATCATTATTTGAAAACAAAGTTCTATTACTGCTTCACTTTAGGTTCACATGACAGATTTTAGAACAAAATTAGCTGTCATTTTAGTTGACTCAGAATTCAATGATGACGATATAAGAAACCGAGATTTGGATGATGATGAAACCAACATAGATCCCACTGATTGTTTGATCGTCGAAAGACCTCCTAACAAACTCAAAGCATCCAATAATGATCGTCAAAAGATGGACCTATCAGAGAGGATCATCATCAAATAATGATTACTAGATAATGTTGCTTAGTTGCTATGTTTAAGTATTTTTGTAATAAGTAACAATTAAAAATACATTTATGTGATCGTTCATTTTATGTGAAGACATGTGTATTGGTCGTCTGTTACATGAGCGAGTTTTTTTCATTTTGTTCTTGGAATTTTGGGGTCACAACATTCCAATAATGGAAGTCTTTCACCGGTTAAACAAGACCTATGACTTAATCTAAATAAACTGCTACATTAAAATCATTGGGCGTGACACGCATTTAAATGTTTAGGTAAAAGCACAAGACAAAGTTCATATTTTTATTGTAGTTTATCAGGATACGTGCAACGTGCACGTTTACTAGTAATAATGAAAAGATGAAACATAGTAACGGCTTACTATAGTTAACAAAGGGAACTAGTAATCAATTACGTGGCCAGTTTTTTATAAAATAGCAAACCTAATTGTAATGCAATTACTACATACCAAGTGTAGCAAAATTAGCATGTGCGGAGGGGTAACACCGTTACCATAAGTTCATTTCTCATGCAAATTCTTTACCACGGTTGTTCTATTTCAGTAGGTTACACTATAGATGATAATTGTATTCCCAATACGTGGTAAACCAATTACTAGATGGACTACTAACATATGGTTACAATTTTGGAACTATAGCTTCAAACTATTTTCAAGTATTTACTTGAAGCAATGAATTTTTATTTTTTATTTGCAAAATAAATGAATTTTTTATCTAACATTACCATGTGATTATTTTATGATTAGAGAATCAAGGAGTAGTGCAGAAGAGTATATAATCATTTTATTTTTTTACCATCTATATCAAGAGCACTTCATTTTTTTCATTCTTGCGATGATTCAAGTGCTTTTTCCAAGCACATGTAGTAATCCATTACTACATATCGGACTGGTTTACTAGGTTTACCATGATCAAAGCATCTATAATCTTTTCATTTGTATTTTTTTTCACTACCATCCACTCCATCATTTTTACTTCTGCCAATTAGTGAGTAGTAATTTCTTCCTACATGTTAGCAAGATTTTACTATGTTTAGGGCTCAAACCAGCGATCACTTATTGCTTGGCAAGTATTCTTATTCCATTACCATCTCTAGTATTCCCGTTACTGCCAACGAATAGTGATCGCAGAATCGGGATACAGCGGACCAGGCATGGTAATAAAATTAAATGTGTTACTTTATTTTGCAAGGACCGTTACCCTCAACTAAATTAGTGATGAAGAGGAGGCTTCTCCACGCGACCCCGCCCGCCTAATTAGCACCGGCCATTTTTAAAAACTTGTTTAAATCATAACAGTAATATTAAG
>NC_041383.1:61462616-61464654 GCF_002162155.2 Triticum dicoccoides
CCGGACTTTGCAATAGCTGATCCTGACTCTGTTCGGTCACCGGAGCCGTCATCACGGTCGCCGGAGCCATCATGATCGTGACTTTCCTTCTCCATTGTTCGATCACCGTAGCCTGCTTCCTTTCCTTCCACATCATCGGTTTCGTTGAGAAATAACGACAAGACGTCACGTCCGTCGCGGATTATGTCCCCCAATATCTCTTCTTGTTGGAATTCTCTTTGTTGATCCATAGTTTTTGCAAATATTACAACATCGCAATTAATATACAAACATGAGAGATGGATATATTAATAGTGGCAAACATAGACCTAGCTATCTAATCACAACACTTCTAGGGTTTGGGGTGGCGTCGGCAACGCTCTTTTGACTTCGTAAAATTGGGTGGCTTCGACGCTTCTAGGGTTTCGGGTGGCCTCAGCAATGCTTCTAGGGTTTGGCCCGGACCGCCTCTCTCATGAATGTCCGACGTCCGGGCCGCCTCTCTTATGAATGTCAAACAAGGGATTTAACAAGATGGCGTCATTCTGGATGAGCAGAAAATGGTCCCTATTTTAACTGATCTCATCTATCCTTCTATATGTCACATTGTCTAGTGTCAAAGGATTTAATACTTTGACACAAGAGAACGTGCACATATAGAATGGTAGATGAGATAAGAAAAAATAGGGATCAACTTAATTATGCACATCCATAATGGGGGCATTCTTGATAAATCTCTTATAAATCTCGAGAGAGTTTGTCGGGTAGGGGCGGGAGGGGGTACGAGATCAACAACGTTTTTTCTATGGTTTGGGTGTCCTCGAGTGTTGGTCGAGCAAGAGGGGGCTGATCGACGTCCCCCTCTCGACCCCTCGGCGATCCTAGACCCTTGATCCCTCGACGACCCTCGACCCTCATCCTCTCGGAGACCCTTGACCTTCTACCCTAGTTCCGATCCTCGACCGCACGGGTTCTCTTAACCGTTAAGGAATTTAACAAGATGGCGCCATTCTGGATGTGCAGAAAATGGTCCATATTTTTCCTGATCTCATCTACCCTTCTATATGTCAAGTTGTCTAGTGTCGAAGGATTCAACAAGACCATTGCTTCATCATTTGCCGGAAGTAACAGACGCATAATGGTACAAAGCTCTCCAAAATTGTTTTGGAATGGAGTCCCGGATAGGATACTTAGCTTTTTGGTACAAAGTTCAGCAAGAGCCTTCCGAATATCGCTATTTGGAAGGCCTTTGCTGAAATTCGTACGAAAAAGTGAATTATTCTATCAAGAACTCCGTTCCAAAACAACTTTGAAGAGCTTCGTAGCATCATACGCCTGTTACTTGCAGCAAATGATGTAGCCATGGATTTCTTCAATACTTTGACAGAAAACGTGACATATAGAAGAATATATATATGAGATCTGGAAAAAAATGGATCAACTTGTGCACATCCATAATGGGGGCATTCTTGTTAAAAGGAGACCCTCGACCCCTAGACGACCCTCGACCCCTCGGCGATCCTCGACCCTCGACCCCTCAATGACCCTCGACCCTCGACCCCTCGACGACCCTCGACCCTCGACCCCTCGACGACCCTCGACACCCTAGTTCCCGACACCCTCGTTCCCGAGAAAAAATAAGAAGAGGAAGTATAAGAAAAAAGAGGAGAAGAAGAAGAAGAAGAAATAGAAGGAAAAAAGAAAAAAAAGGAGAAGAAGAAGGAATAGAGGATAAGAATAAAAAAATTGAAAATTTTCTATTTTTTCTTCTCCTCCTCTATTCCTTCTTCTTCTTCTCTTTTTTTGGTCTTCTTCCTCTATTCCTTCTTCTTCTCCTTTTTTTTCTTCTTTTTTTCTTCTTTTTTTCTTCTTCTTCTCCTCTTTTATTTCTTCTTCTTCTTTTTCCAATTTTTTTTCTCCTCTTCTTCCTCTCCTCTTCTTCCCTTCTTCTTCTCCTTCTTCCTCTTCTTATTTTCCTTTTTCCTCTCCTTCTTTTTCTTCCTTCTTCCTCTTTTCCATACATATAAAAAATACATCTAAAAAATACATACATCTAAAA
>NC_041383.1:61465520-61489192 GCF_002162155.2 Triticum dicoccoides
GATTTTATTATTTTAGTTTCTAACAAAAAATTCTTTATGATAATTCTTTTTGCTATTAAAGTTTCTAATGAAAAAATTCTTTATGAAAATTCTTTTTTTGCTTTTAATGTTTTGAACAGAAAATACTTTGATAATTTTTGTTGCATAAATTTTATATAATTTTAGTTTCAATAATACTAGAGGTTTATAAAAAAATTTAGTTGATTCCTTTTGCTATTGGTGTTTTATAAAAGCTTTTTAGTTGATTCTTTTTGCTATTGAAGGATATTATAGTTTTATTTCAGTTGATCATAACAAAATATTTTAATTGATTATTTTTAGTTCATTCTTTTTGCTATTAGTTCATTATTTTTGCTATTAGTTCATTCTTTCAGCTAAATGATCCTTAAACTGAAAAGCACTACAAATGAACTCTGAAAAGGTTGAAAGTTGGCGTGGTATCATCATTTCACCCACGTAGCATGTGCTAAAAAGTTGAGAGGGTTACTACAAAAACTGGATGCACTTCGTGTACAAAACAGACAATCTCTTTGGAAGTATCAGGGTTTCGGACGAAAACTCATCTGTTACAAAGGGATTTCATTCGTTCACATGTAACTGCAGTGATATTCTAGATCTAAAGCATCATCATAATAGTTGTGATAGAAAGTCTTCACTTTTTCTTCGCTTGTGTCCTTTTCTTATTGCGCCATAGCTTCTCAAATCTTTTGTAAGGCACACCATTCTCTGCCTTCCACTGCAGCAATTTCAATACGGTACTGAGCTTTGTGTTGCCATCTTCGCAATTGGGTTACAACCCTTTTTTGTGATCCTCTAACATGCGAAGCTTATCCTTTACACTTTCGCACTGTCTCTTTGCATCAACAATGACCCGGCAAAGATCATCATCGGGCACATCATCTGGTTCCTCTTGACCTTCAGCTTCCCCCGTTGCAGCATCTTCAGCTTCCCCCGTTGCAGCATCACTGTATTCAGGGGGCACATAGTTGTCATCTTCTTCTTCTTCTTCGCTGTCTTCCATCCTAACCCTCTTTCTCCGTGCTTGGTCCAAATATTATAGTGTGGCATGAAACCCTTATAAAGAAGGTGGGTGTGAAGGGTTTTCGAGTGAGAGTAAGACCTCATATTCCCACATATAGGGCATGGACAACACATAAAACCATTCTGCTTGTTTGCCTCAGACTGCGAGAAAATTATTCACGCCCTTAATGTACTCGGAGGTGCGTCTGTTACCATACATCCATTGTCGATTCATCTCTGCGTACATCATGAATAGATAAGTGACCAAATTAATAGAAGTTCATCATCACATTAAACCCAAAGTACATACATAGTTCTCATTGAACAACATATAGCTCTCCAGAGCATCTAATTAAACCATACATTGAAACTATGTAAAACATTTCAATGCAACAACAAATGTGATCATAACCGCAACCAAGGTAAAAATTGATCCAATGGCATAATGATACCAAGCCTCAGTATGAGTGGCATATTTTCCAATCTTTCTAATCTTCAAGCCCATTGCATCCATCTTGATCTTGTGATCATCGACGACATCTGCAACATGCAACTCCAATATCATCTTCTCCTCCTCAATTTTTTTCAATTTTTTCTTCAAGTAATTGTTTTCTTCTTCAACTAAATTTAACCTCTCGACAATATGATCGGTTGGAATTTCCGGTTCACATACCTCCTAGATAAAAAAATCTATGTCACCTTGCTCGGCATAATTGTCATAAACACTAAATGAAACTAATAGTTATAAAAGAATATATATATATATACCACATCTAAATCATAGACAGGACGAGGGCCGACGGAGGTGGATACCAAAACCATCGCACTATATAATAACAAATAATAATAAGTAAGAAAACTACACAAGTATCTATCTAAATCATACAAGTAAGAACTTGTATCTTTTAGAAAGAAGATAAGATCAAGAGGCTCACCACGGTGGTGCAGGCGAAGAGATCGGCGCGGGTGATCAACGGCAATGAGGACAGGGACGGGACAGGACAGGCCGCCAAATCTAGACAAATCTCGAGGAAAATGGAGGTTGGACAAGGAGCTTCAAGAAGAGAAAGCTTAAGTGTGGCTTGGGCATAGGAGGTGAGCTAGAGCACCACAAAGCTCTCCAACAGCTGGCCAGAAAAACAGAGCAGTGGAGTGCTCTGCTCACGGGCGAGGGGGTATATATAGGCATATCATTGATCCCGGTTCGTGGCTGGAACCGAGACTAAAGGACCCTTTGGTACCGGTTCAAGCCACCAACCGGGACCATTGATGATGGGCCAGGTGTCAGATGAACCGGGACCAATGCCCCATGATGGCCTGGCCGGCCCCCTGGCCTCACGAACCGGGACGTATGCCCCCATGGTTCCCAGTTCTGGGCTGAACCGGGACTAATGGGCTGCCCCGGTCTGAACCAAAGCCCTGTTTTCTACTAATGTATATATGCAACCAGGATTCATAGGTAACCGGTGTTCAAAATTTCATTGGAACTTAGGAAAATTTTGCGGGCAACATTTTTTTATTTGGTTAGATAATTTTGGTAGTACATAAATTCAAGGTAAGTTCAAAGAAAAATTAAATCCTAGTCACAGTCATCAAACTTTGGTAAGATTAAACAATATCTTTTCCAGCCTAATGGCAGAACTGATATCCTAAACTGAAAGAATCTTTAATTCCTTTTGCCCTTTTTAGTGCTGGTACACAATCACACACACAATCCAGGCACATATACAAGAAAGTAGGACGAAGAAAAGTTTGACAATTTAAATGGCTATTCTCGGTAGTTCAATAACCATTTAAATTGACAAACAAACTTATAGAAACCAGACAGAGACTTTAGCAAATGTTTGTTTCTCACGGAAAAGAAGATATAGTACTCCTTGTCCTCTCACGCTGTCACGCAAAAGAAGATATTACTCCACTTCATCTCGATAGAACATAGTGATATATGGCATGTTCATGGCTCCTCAAACATCTATATGCATATAGCAGTTGAACTGTTTTCTTCACGGCACGTCGGCTTAACAAGCACATGGTGCAATAATGCCTATGACAACTCTTGTAGCCCATATAATTCCCCTAAAGTTGTATATGTTGGTGTTGTGGACATAGAGTCTATAATATGTTATTAATAAGGAGAGAGACTAGGAGTCGCCTATATAATTCCACATCACATAGCCCATATAACTTCATAAAGTTATTAATAAGGAGAGAGACAAATAAAGTAACATAATATGTTACCATCACATAGCGGTTCCAGTGCAAAATGAGTCTATAAAGTAATAAATGAAGCGGCGTATGACACTACACATATGTCACTAACCACTATAGAAGTAGTAACATATACTCCCTACGTTTTTATTTACTCCGCGTATTATCTTCAAAGTCAAACTTAGTAAAGTTTGATAAAGTTTATGGGCAAAAATATTAACATATACAATAACCAATCAATATTATTAGATTCATTATTAAATGTACTTTCACATCATATAGATTTTTTATGATAAATATTCATATTATTTTCTATAAACTCGATTAAACTTTATGAAGTTTGACTTTAGTCAACTATAATATGCAGAGTAAATAAAAACAAAGAAAATACTAGTAACATATGCATGTTACTAGTCTAATTTACTTCCCACTATGACCAGCCTAAGAGCATGCGCCGGACTAATGTCTTTTGATAGGCTGACTAGTGTCGATTTGTTGACCCAGTCAAAAGCATGACCAAATCCAAAAATAGATATCTCAATCGAATGAAAGATGTTTAACTTAGGGAGTATACTGAATTTAAAGATATGCCAAATATGTAGTACGACTCGAGCAGCAGAGATTGAGCTGCTGCGCAAATACGATTGTACATACTATGTCAAGCGATGAAATATCCAGTTCACAAAAAGATAAATATGTTCAAACATGTCAATCAGGCCACGTCTACAATAAATTGCTTCTTAATTGCTATTTGTCCTGATGACCATGAAGAGGAGCACACGTCACCACGTCGGTGGGGCAGATCAATTATATTTTCCAAGAAAAAAAAGGTGCGGCGTTGATCAATATGCCGAAGGACTGATGAACAGTGACAAGGAGGAATTAACTCAGATGGAAGCTTGTATGTGGTGCTACATGCGTAGTCCTGGGTCCTGCGTTGATCTACTTGTCTAACCCATACCTTTGTATAAATCTATCAACAGTTCTAAGATCAAGAGAATCTGTTGTGGGAAAACAGCACTTCAGGATTTCTCTTGACTAACAGAGAATGAGAAAAATAACACAACTTATCTTGATCGCATGTTGCATGGATATAATTTCTATAGTGGTAGTCAGGGACTCATGGGTGGTAATTGGTCGGTTACCAAGATTCATTACTGGGACCAAGGTTACATTTTTTGATTCAAAAATTTTTTGGGGGAGGGTCCAGGAAATCCGGTTTTCAAAAAAATTCGACAAATCCGGCTTTTTCGCCTGAAATTTCGAAATGAATTTTGAATTCAAATATTTCGTACGTCTAAATGTACTTAGTTTAACATAATGCATACACGAAGCGCTTCCGATTAAATTGGCCAAGCTGGCTTCCTTACCTATGGAAGATCACTAGTTTGACTCATTGCTGCGGGTACCTAAATCTATATATTTTTAAAGCGTTGAATAAAGCATAAACTTTATTTCGTAGTGGAGAGAATTAAAATTGCGACGTGACGCTGGCAGGTTGCACACCCTACAACTGGGTAAAATGATTTCATGTGTAATGTATGCATAAAAGCATATTTAACACAATTTCTGTCATTTAATTTCGAAAGAATTGGGTGGTAACAAATTTTTCGGGGGACCACTGAATTTTTTGGTTTCTGGTTGTTACCGGAATTTTGGTCGGAGAAAAACTCACCTGGGTACACCGTCAAAATTGCAATAACCGCAAGTTATCGAATTCCATCTTAAAAGTGGCTTTACTGGGTAACAGGAAAGGTTACTAAATAGTAACAACGAAATCTGTTGAGCAAGAAGCAAGCGATCTCATAACATGAAGTTTTAGATTCCTCGGGAACCCCTGCCCTATATAACTATTCAATATTCATTTCCTTATTGTGGGGAGGAGAACAAGTCTTGTGATCATAATTATGTTGATTGTGATATACTTCCAAACTGAACATGGAGAGACATGCCCAATATATTTTCAGCCAACTATTTGCCGAATTGGACCGGCAGCGTTGCCCATATTTTGGTGAATAGTTTTCATTCTGGCTTGAGCGGCACACTGGTTCGCCCATGCATTTGACCACTTCGGGCCATGATCGATATGCAGACCTAATAGAGAGTTTAATTAGCAAATATTTCCTTCCCGGCATGTCGGCTTGCATGCACATGGCGCAATAATGTGGGTGCCAAGTCTAATACTGGTCCACATTAATCCTAGCAGATATTCTCAATCAACCCATATGTGCCGTGCAACCAAGAATCACTTATGTGAACTATGCATAATTGCATTGCATATGCAACCGGGATTTAAAATACTTTGGAAGCTTTGGCGGCAACAATTTTTTTCTCTTTTGGTTAGATAATTTCAGTTGTAGATAAATTCAAGGCAAGTTTAAAGATAAGTTTTCAAACAATATACTCCTTCTCTCTCAGTTTACAGGGCGTGTGCATACCCCTAATTCATCAATTTGACCAAACTAATACAAGTCATATATTACCAAAAATATACCAATATAAACTTCAGATGTTCTATTTTTAAACGTTATAATTTTTGTGTTATATATTTTATATTAGGATAATAAAATTGGCAACTTAAATATACGCGCAGGACTTGTAAACTGAAACGGAGGGAGTATCTCCAGCCCACTGGTAGAACTGCTATCCCAAACTGGAAGAATCTTTCACTCATTTTGCCCCTTCTAATGCTGGTACACAATCGCACACAAAATTCAGAGACGTATACAAAATGCAGTCTCCGATTCAAATTAACTAACGCTACCTCAGGTCAACTTTAATACAAAGTTATACTAAAGTAGCGTTAATTGATATGGATCGGAGGGAGTACCAAGAAAAGTTTGTTTGTCAATTTAAATGGTTATTCTCGGCGCTTGACTCTTAGTGTGAAGCTGGTCCATAAATCATTTTTTGAATCACATTAGATAAATGACAGTCGACTGAATTTTAAATTGGGGTCAGTCAATTTTTGAGAGTTCGGCCCCCTTATCTGCCGCGAGAGCGCCGCCGGCCGCAGGTGGCGGGGGTTGGCGGTTCGGCTGGCGGCCCATGCGGCGGTCTGCTGAGGAAGAAGGAGGGTTAGAAACCGTAGGATCTTCATCCAACGGTCTGAAACGGTTGACCGACCCAAATATAAAAGTCATGTAGCCATTCCTTTTTGAATTTAGCAAATTAATGCGATAATGTGAGCATGACGCGGATGTACGCTCCATAGAATTTCCATGCGTATTGCCTTACTCCCGGCCCTTACTAATGGAGGAGTGAAGCTAGCTGCTCTATAAATATGTGCCAACCACGCAAAAGAAGATGTACTCCGCTTTCACCTTGGTAGAAGAGAGCGCGATATGGCGTCCTCGTGGCTCCTCAAACATCCACCAGCAAGGCCATGGACAAGAACAAGGAATGGTACGGGCCTCCAGCTGATCACCATCACTTGCCGGTACGTAGAGCTAAAAGCAAAAAACCACTATAATTAAGGCTAGGTTTGCAGAAAACGGCCTGATCCCTAATTATTTGCAAAGGCCATGGCGTTTACAGTAAACTTTTTGCAGAAAGCACTAATCGCTCACTTTGCGCTTCAGGCTCAGGCTTGCGAGTCCGCTTGTGTCAGGAGCACGGCAGGGGTTGCTCGCCGGCGGCGCAGCAGCGGGGACCCTGGTCAGGGTGAGTTCAGTGCGACCATCAGCGCCAACCCGCGGCCTAGAAGGCGCACGCCCGTGGTCCTGGTGTGGCCGGTTGCTGCCGTTGCCGGCGAACAGTGGCACGGCGTGGTGGTTGCATCCCATCAGTCTGGGCGCCGATGAGCTCCGGCCACTGGCCCGAGGCCATCCGCGACTGTGTTGTGGGAGTGGCCGGCGGCACGGTGCGTGCGCTCGCCTACATGATGCGCCGTCGGATCGTCATGCCGGCATCCCTCATGACCGACGGCCGCGACGGTGACCTCTTCGCGCACTACGGAGCTGTGACGCACCAGGCCGGCATTTACACGGCCTCTGACTACTGTGGCATTTTGGAGCACCTGATAAAGCAGTGGGGAGTGGAGGAGCTGGTGGCCGCCGGGCTCTCCGACGAGGGAGGCGTGCGCAGGACTCAGGGTGGACACGGTCCGGGCCGGTCCGGTCCCTGACCGAGCCACCGTTTGGACCAGCCGGCGGCGGACCGGACCGGACCGGACCGAGAAGAGCGGCGGTCTTCTTTTCCTGGACCGGACCGGCGGAGGTAAGGCTCGGGCCGGACCGAAAGGACCGGCGGCGGCGAGGTCATGACCATGGCAGCCGCGAGAGGCGACTCCTGCGAGCTCCTGGACACGGTCGAGAACGACGACGGTTCACACATGGCAGCAACGGGACGCGGTGGCGCTGGCCGGGCCGCGATTGTTGCATGCGCACGTATGTTCTTTAGCAGTTTTTCCGCTACATGCAAGCAATTTAACGCGTGCATGAGTCAACGATTTTGTGCGTACTGTCCTGGCCGTGATTAGAGGATCAAGTTTTACGTGGGGTTAGTCGTGGGATGACGCCGTAATTGACGGATCAAACCTCGTTTTTCTGGTTATTTTTATTATCTGATCAACGAAAAGAAAGAAAGTAAGTAACGTCCCATGATTTTCTCTGTGCGGGTGGGGCAGCGACGACCCACGATCACCACCGTGTTTTGGGGGGCTTCTTCATCAGGGTCTGCCGCTGCTGAAAATACTGAAGATTCTGAAAATACTGAAGATACTGACGAAACTGAATCGTGATTGCACATACAGATTTGGTAAGCCTTTTACGTAGGAATAGGGATTTCCTTGTGTTTTCTGTTGGATTGAATAAAGCCAATGCACGTGCATCGTGCGAATCTCCGTGGGACAGGCTTTTTCCCCGAAACCCTAAAACCCTCTGGCGGCGCTGGTGGCGATTAGGGTTTTGACCGTGGAACCCGACTTTCGCCCGGAGATCTGTCGACGGAGGTGAGATCCTATCCGCTGCGATGGCTACTCCTGGTGTAGCGGCGAGCGGGGGTGGAGACGGCGCAGCCCGTGCGGATCGCGCGGCACGGAAGAAGCTGGAGGAGGCCCTGGGTAAACTTGACATCTCTGAGCAAGAGGCAACTCCTTTGGTGCTCGATGATCGCGTCGAGGGAACGTCGGCGAGGTGGCTGGTGGCTGGCAAGATTCTGCACCGTAACCTACTCTATATACAGACCATCACCAACGCCTTACGGCCGGCCTGGGGCAACCCGAGGGGGTTGAAGTTCAGATCTGTGGGCTTTAACATGTTTGTGGCTGAGTTTGAAACACAACGCGATCGTGATCGCGTTTGGGGTGGATCGCCATGGCATATTAACAAGCATGCCATGGTGTTGGCTGAATTTGAAGAACATATGCGACCGGATGAGGTTAAGTTTGACAAGCTCCAAATCTGGGCCAGAGTAGTGAACTTACCCTTTAATTTAAGGGATGAATCGTGGTGGGCACTGATCGCTAAACAAATGGATAAACACGCCCAGTCAATTAGCTTCGATCACAATGGTGGTTTTCTGAGAGCACGGATTACCATTGAGGTTGAGAAGCCGCTGCGGAGATGGATTCTCATTGATTCTGCCAGGAGGAAGAAAGTGGACATGTACGACATACAATATGAACAGGTGCCATATTTCTGTTTCTCTTGTGGTAGATTGGGACACTCGGATCCGTACTGTCCAACACCAGGATCGCGAGATGAGAAGGGCGAGCTTCCCTTTGGATCGACGCTGCGGGCGCCTGAAGATTACCGCAAGTCGCAGTCGTCAGAAAATTCCTCCAAAGATCATGCGGGGGCAAGCAGCAAGCAGGCTACTAGGAACTCTAGTAACAAAAGAGACATGGGAGAGGAGGTGAACTCCCCAGTCAAGAACAGGCAGCAACAGAAACGCAAGGATGCTCCGAATCAAGTTTACAAGCCGGTGGCGAAGACCACCCTGCTGCTGACTGATGGGGGTGCAGAAGTGGATGTTGATGGTAATATTCTGGCTAAAACTGATACAGCATCAACAGGCCATGGGGATGGAGAGGACTTCACTAGGGACGCAAAAAAGAAGAAACCCACACCTGAAAACTCGGCAGAGACCGCGTCGCGGTCCTGCCAGTCCCAATGAGTTGCATTAGCTGGAACTGCCGGGGGGTTGGGAACCCCGAGGCAGTTCGTGAACTTCGCAGTATTGTGAAGTTGGAAGGCCCCGCCCTACTCTTTGTTATGGAAACGAAAATCAGAGCAAAAAGAGTAGAGGACTTGCATAACAATTTGGGTTTTGCTGGTAGTTTTGCGGTAGACAGTGCGGGCCTTAGTGGCGGCATTGGTCTTTTCTGGTCACGTGATGTGTCTGTTGAGCTCAAAAACTACAGTCAATGCCACATCGATGTCTTGGTTACTCATAACCTACTGAATTCTCCACCCTGGAGGTTTACAGGGTTCTATGGAGCACCGCGAGCGGATGAAAGACACCACAGCTGGCGGTTCTTACGTTCATTGCACTCTATCCCTCACAATGCATGGCTGTGCATGGGTGATTTTAACAAGACGCTATACTCAAATGAACATTTTAGCCGGGCTGCCCGCCCGGAGCGACAAATGCGGGCCTTTCGGGAAGCTACGGAGGATGTCTCTCTTCAGGACTTGGGCTGGTCGGGCACGGCTTACACATGGGATAATCGCCAGTCTGGAGTGGATAATGTAAAAGCAAGGTTGGACCGAGCCTTTGCTAATGAAAATTTCCGGCAACAGTTTCAGTACATCAGGGTTCGTCATCTCTCTTCGGTGGAGTCCGATCACTGCTTTGTTGTTGCAGAAATAAAAGAGACTTTCGAGCCGCGATCTAGGGCCAAGAAGCACTTCAGGTATGAAAATGTCTAGCAGTCTCACTCGGACTATGAACGGCTTGTGTCTGAAGCCTGGCGGGGAATACAACATGGCCCGGGGCTGCAAGGCATTTCTTCGGCACTAGGTGAATTGCAAGTAACTCTGGAATCATGGGGATCCAGGGAGTTTGGGTGTCTGACCAGGCGTGTCAGACAACTCCAGAAAAAGCTTGACAGGCTTCGATCCCTGTCTATTGGGCGTGGCCCTCCGGATGAGGAGCAAGCTACAGTTAAGAAATTAAAGGAGGCACTGCACCTAGAGGAGGTGTGGTACCGACAGCGATCTCGAGTGCCTTGGTTACGGGAAGGGGACCGTAATACCAAGTATTTTCAGGCCCAAGCCAGGCAACGACAGAGAATGAACAAGATTCAGGGTCTCAGGCGATCTGACGGATCGGTCTGCGCGGATGAGAGTGATGACAAGGACGAAGTTCAGCGGTTCTATCAGAACCTGTACAAGTCTGACGGTTTTCATGATCCAAGCGAACTACTAGCTCATGTTCCGTCCAAAATCTCAGACGCGATGAACATGGAGCTTACTAAACCCTACACTGCGGAGGAGGTCAAAACTGCGCTCTTCCAGATGGCTCCTTCAAAAGCTCCCGGTGTGGATGGGTTTACTGCGGGGTTTTACCAAAGGCATTGGGACCTCCTTGGTGGAGAAGTTACTAATGCAGTTTTGGATTTCCTTAATGGCGGGGAGCTAGGCCCGGGACTGAATGATACTTCCATTACCTTAATTCCCAAGGTAAAGCATCCCCAGTCCATTACTCAGTATCGTCCAATTGCTTTATGTTCTGTCTTGTATAAGATTGCGAGTAAGGCAATTACAAATCGGCTGCGAGGTTTTATGGAAGAGATTATCAGCGAGGAACAAAGTGCTTTCGTGCCAAGTCGTCTTATAACTGATAACGTGCTTGTGGCATATGAGAGTGTGCACACAATGCGTAGAAGAAAGAAGGGAAATAATTTTTCTTGTGCAATCAAGCTTGATATGATGAAAGCTTATGACCGTGTCGAGTGGCATTTTCTCGAAGCAATTCTGTCCAAGCTGGGGTTCAGTATTGTTTTTGTCAGGCTGATAATGAAGTGTGTATCTTCAGTGAGGTTTTCGGTGCGTGTAAACGGTGAACTTTTGCCGTTCTTCACCCCCTCAAGGGGGCTCCGCCAAGGTGACCCTGCCTCGCTGTATCTATTCCTTCTATGTGCGGAAGGTTTCTCCTCCTTATTGAAATATTACAATGGAGGAATTATTGACAGAGGATTGAGAGTAAGCTATAGATCACCGTGGGTCTCTCATTTGCTCTTCGCAGATGACAGCCTTATCTTTATTGAGGCCAAGGATCACAGTGCTCTCAGGCTTAATGATATTTTGAGGATCTACGGTGATGCTTCTGGTCAGCGAGTTAACCGGGAAAAGAGTTCCATCTACTTCAGCACTAATACTCCTGATCATGTGAGGGAAGCCATGAAAGCTGTCCTGAATATCCAAGTGGAAGCTTTCAATGAGAAATACCTCGGGCTGCCAACGGCTGTGGGGCGTATTACAAGTGGAACATTTGATCATATCGGTGAAAGAGCCCGCGGGTATATGAATGGGTGGTCGGAAAAATTGCTTGCATGCGCTGGGCGTGAAACGCTTATCAAGTCAACAGCTCAGGCGATCCCTACCTACCCGATGAGTACCTTTCTGTTTACAAAAAAGGTTTACAAGAGTCTGACCTCCCCTATGGCGAATTTTTTTGGAGCAGCTCTTTGGATAAGAAGGCAATGCATTGGCTATCCTGGGAGGAGATGACTAAGCCAAAGTGCATGGGTGGTATGGGTTTTAGAGACCTACGTCTGTTCAATCTTGCTATGCTCGGTAAACATGGATGGCGTTTTATGACGAATCCCAACTCCTTGTGTGCAAGGGTTTTGAAAGGACGGTACTTTCCAGAAACTGACTTTATGCAAGCTTCGGTCCCTAAATCAGCATCGGCCACCTGGAAGGCTATCGTCGCGGGAAGAGAAGCCTTAAATGTTGGGTTGATCGCAAGACTGGGTGATGGAAGTACTATTTCTGTGTGGAACCAAAGCTGGATACCTGGTACTATCTCCATGCGTCCAATCTCAAGGCCTCCGAATACCAATATCGAGAGAGTTTCTGAACTTATTGACTCTGAGAATTGGTCCTGGAGGCAAGATGTGGTTAGAGAAATCCTCATTGCCCCGGACGCTGATGCTGTTCTTAATATCCCTATCCAGAGGGGAGGCGGGGAGGATTCGTTTGCTTGGGCTTTTGAAAAATCTGGCAACTACACTGTGAAGACGGCGTACCGTGCTCTCATGACTCGCAATGAGCGGCTTGCTCGAGAGGAAGGGGCGGATACCGGAACCTCAAGGAATGATCAACAGTTGTGGAAGGCCTTATGGAAGCTCAATGTAATTCCCAAAGTGTGAGTTTTTTGGTGGAGAGTCCTCCGTGGCATTCTCCCAGATGAAAGCACGCTCAAACACCGCCATATCGCAGTCATTGATCGATGCAAGGTATGCATGGCAATGAGTGAGGATTTAAAGCATGCATTGATACATTGTGTGCATGCTCGTCGTTTTTGGGAGGAGGCGTACACATGGTTCGGTCTTCAGCTTCCGCGCCTCCATCCAGCTTCGTGGGCGCGAGACATCATTTGTGACGCCAGGTTTTCTGATGACGATCGAGCAAAGATTACAACAATCATGTGGTCGATCTGGCACTCCCGAAACCGCATCAAGCATGGGGAAGAAGGACGTGACCCAGTAGCCACCACTCGTTCAGTCAAGGAGGCCATTGCTCTCCTTAATCTCCCACGCAAGGCAGCTCAGATTCTGCCAGGTTTTGGGTGGAGGCCACCTGAAGGGGACGTGATCAAAATCACCAAGGATGGTGCGCTCAACTTTGATGATGGTCGAGGGGGAGCGGGAGGGGTGGCTCGCTCGGCCGCTGCTCTTCTCGGCGCATGGTGCAAGCCGTACACAGGGATCTCGGATCCCCTGATCATAGAAGCCTTTTCGCTGCGAGATGGAGTTCTTTTTGCTGCCTTAAGAGGATTCTCGCATGTGATGATGGAAGTGGATTGCCTGGAGCTGGTGATGCTCTGGAAAACCCGCCACAACTCTCGCTCCGTTGTGGCTCCGATCCTGCTAGAAATAGGAGAGCTTAGTGATAGTTTTGTTCTTTTTGATGTTCAACATGTAAACCGGTCGGCAAATTTTCCTGCGCATCTCTGTGCAAAACATGCATGCACATTGAATGTTACGGATTGCTGGCTGGAGGAAACTCCTAGCTTCCTTATGACCAGCCTCTTGGCTGACTGTCCGGGGAATGCGTTTATTTGAATAAAGCTCTCTGATTTGCCCGCAAAAAAAAAAGAATAAAAGAAAACAACATTGTGGAATAAAAGGAAACGGCAGCGTGGAGTTAGTCGTGGGATGGTGCCGTGATTATCGGATCTAATCCCGTTTCTCTTTTCTGTTGGACTGAATAATAGGAAAGAAACTTCAGCCCGTGACCATAGTCTCCTACCTCTTGCCCCTATCTCTTCAATTGACGAAATTACACTTATTCTGGTGAACAACGACGGGGCGGGGCATGGCCAGTGCGTCGCCGGCGGCTGCGACGCCGAGGAACGATCTGCAGCTTCGGTCCGCTCGGTCGGACCGGTTAAAGACCGGACCGGACCGAGTAAATTTCGGGCTGAAATTTAGGGACCGGACTGGCCAATTTCTTCAACGGGCCAGGACCGATCGATCCGGTCTACAACGGGCCACGAGCGGGCCAAAAAGCCCGCTCGCTCCGTCCAGCCTGACGCAGGACTACGTGTGCGCGCTCCCACAAAAAATCCAAATGTTGGAGAAGAAGGCCCACGAACATAGCCGCCACAAGGCCCAGCCCACGACATCCATCCCATTTAGCTAGATCTTTGATCGGCCCGTCAATATCACCGTGGCCTAATCAAATTATTATTACTTGCCCTAAATATCTTTAAATAAATTTTATTATGAAAAAAATAAGTTGCCATTTCTCTATTCACCTATACTTTGCTATCGCCAAATGGCGGCGCTGAAAGTACTATATCATACTATTATATTAGTCGTGAGTTATGGTATTGTACTACAGTATTTTCATAAGTTGTTTTATTATCACATTCCGGAAATGGAAACACGGAGGTTGCAAGTTGTATTCATGTATGTGTTTTTGTCCCTGTGACATCCCAAATTATATCTGAGAGTCGTCAAAACTAACTGCTATTAATAAGTGGTTATTCGTCCATCATGGAAACGAGTTTATTTTCTCCCTTTTTTTCGTTAATAGGTGATTAGGACGAACAGCCATTTCCCACCATGTACCACCATTCACAGTGAATTTTTGGGATTCCCTCCTCTATCTTCCTCTTTGGTGTATGAGGTGCCAAGAACCTCGGTGCCAACTCGTAGAGAGGTTAGGTTTAGGTTTCCACAGTGAAGTATAGTTGATGGTTGCAACGATGGCAACCTCTTAATAAGTTTGCCTTCAGTTTTCCCATTTTGATGGTGGCGTCGATGGCTCACGGGCATATATTCCTATCGTCCTTTCTAGACGATGAGGCGGGTTTCCATGGTATGTCGACACACCTATGCTGACAATTTTCCACTACAATCTGCCGGTGAGTTAGAGTCCCCCTCACGTTGCTCCATCCTCGGGTAGCGGCAATATGCCTGTGAGTTATAATGGAAGGTTGGCTCTTGAATTTGTGTCACTTCCAGTTATGATGACTTCTTTTTCGTGGTGTTGGTCCGACAGGACTGTGATCTTGATGACTTTCCATCCGCACCAACTTTAGGTTGGCTCCCATGATGGATCAGCATGCAACCAGCCCGTTTGGGAGGAAGAAGAAGATCGCCCCATGGTTTGTGATGTAATTTTATTTGTTCTCTCGAGTAGTAATTTACTTAATAGATCTAAGTGCTTTTATTGGTTAAAAAACATCCATAGTCGTGTAGCATAAATGACTAGTGAAAAGTAAGAATTTAACAAAACAACTATAAAGTTTTGCTAAGCTTCACCTCAGATGTTAGAGTACTAAAATTCATGAGAAAGTATATGTAAACAGAAACATAAGCAAAACCATGAACATAAGGAGAAATCATTTGCATTTGTATTGTGTATTTTCGTTGGAATGTGTGTGGAGGCGTGTATCCGACAGATCTTGCGATCCGTTGATCCAATCTTTGTTCGTGTGGATCTTTCTGATATACATCTCTTTTCATTGGCGATGGTTGTTATTCTAGTGTGTTGATCCTATGAGGCATCTATTACAATAAGCTCACCCGCCTTTGAAGTAAATAAAAAAACTTGGTCCTGCTAGTGAAAGAGAAGATGTGACGGTGATGTGTCTTCAGCTCATTTCAATGTTTGTAGTGGTCGTTAGGTGGTCTATGGATGTTTTTTTATAGAGAAAAGGCATCAACCGAGCCCGAGATGGGGCTCGAGCCTAGCCCGGCTTTGAATTAACAAAGCCATCAACCGGCCAGGATTACAGATCACAAGAACCAAAGAAAGAAAAACAACACGGTAAGATACATAGACGTTGGAAAGCAGCTAACTAGCCTCAAAGCTACAAGCTAGAAGATAAAACAGATAAGCACGCAACTGCAGATATCGAGGCCCTCCTCCGAGAACGAAGCACCAGGGAGCTAGACCAAGCTGGCACCAAGGAGAAGGGGATGACCGGCATCACAGGGAGTGTGGTCACCAAACAGCTATGGACCCCGGCGCGGCACAACCGTCCTATTCCATCTCCGAAGAAGGCCACAACCTCCTCGCCTGGCTCGAAAGGCGCCGCACCGTCGGAAGATAGAATGCTCCACCTAGAACTAGAATGGTTGTCGCCGGAGGATGGCCACATAGAGAGGATCCCCGCACTCCCGACGAGCCGCCAAAGCTTCCCACAAGCAGAATTGCCCATGGCCCGGCTGCAGAGGAGGGATAGCACCAAGCTTGGACGAAGAAGACACACCACTGACGTCGCCGAAAGCACCCCAACAGCGCACACCAACCAAACAGCTCCCAAAGGCGGCGCCTTCAAGAAGGAGTACGACGCCGAGAGCGCCGCCGCCGCCCACCGAGGTTAGGGCTTTCACCCGGGAGGCTAGAGGAGGGCGGATGGAGGGAGTCAGACCTGACAAACACCTCCAAGGAGGAAGAACGGTGCCCTCGGGCGCCGCCGCCGTCGCTGCCAGCCATGGCCGGCCATGTATTTCTCCTGGTTTGTCTCCACACCACCACCCCACCCGCAGCGGAGGCCGAAGATCGAAGAAGAACGCCGAGCCAGGCCCGGAGGGGAGGGGTCGCACCGCGTCGGGGAAAGCAGGGAACGCCAGATCTAGTGCCGCCGGCCGCCAGGACCGCGCTAGGTCCACGCCCAACGGATCCCCGCCGTCCTTACGGCCAGGGACACCGCCACCACGCCCGCGCCACCGCTCGCCGCAGAGTCGGTGACACCACTCCGACCGAGGCCGCCGCCCCAGATCCCGTGGCTCCCAGCGAAAAGCAGAGCAGCAGATGCCCCGCCGCCACCTTCCTCGGCGGCGCCCCGGGCTTGCCCGGCGGCGACCTCAGGCGGCGGCGAGGGGGTGGGAGACGGGAGGGGGAGGACTCTACCGCGATCTAGGGTTTCGCCCCCGAGACGCCCTGGAGGGGCGGCGCGGGGGTCGGGGGAGGCTGATCTGTCACTTTTGGTGATCTAAAACGAAACCTTCGGTCTATGGATGTTTATTTTGTTATTTATGATATATCTGGCATGTAAAGATAGAAGATAAAAGAAAAGGTTTTCTTGAAGAAAATGATGCTTCCCTGATCACACAAAGACATCATTCAGAAAAAAAAAAGATTCCATCGCGATGCAGCACGGACTAGAAGAAAAAGTAGGCGCAAAAAGTGTACACGCACACGATCACGGTGGACCTCGTTTCCCGGAGACGTGGATTGCTTCAGGAAGGATCGGCCGGCGACGTGGAGGTCGCACGTGGCAGCACCACCAGCCCAGTTCAACACTGCCTTGACCAGCCGCCGCACCGCCACCGCTGCGGACACTCCTCGCAACACCAGCAAGCCACGCGTGCGTGCTAATTAAGCTCGCAGCCCCAGCCATGGCGACGCCGACGCCCACTCCCGCTCCCACCTCGCCCGCTTGCACGCCGGCGGCTTTGGCGTTCGGCGGCCGTGGCGGCTTCCTCCTCGCTCGCGCCCGGGTCGGCCCTGGCGCTGGCGGCCGATGGGTGGTCCGCGCCCAGCCGGCGGCGGCCGAGCTGGTGGAGCGGTCGGTGAACACCATCCGATTCCTGGCCGTGGACGCCGTGGAGAAGGCCAAGTCCGGCCACCCGGGGCTCCCCATGGGCTGCGCGCCGCTGGGCCACGTCCTCTTCGACGAGTTCCTCCGCTTCAACCCGGCCAACCACGCCTGGTTCGACCGCGACCGCTTGGTGCTCTCCGCCGGCCACGGCTGCATGCTCCACTACGCGCTGCTCCACCTCGCCGGATACCAAGGCGTCACGGTCTACTCTCTCACATTTTGGTGGCTGATTGTCAGAGGAACTCTGTATTTGTGCTATGACTCTCTATGTGCTGTGTGCTATGCCAGAAGTCTGAACTATCTGAAGTTGTTTCATATCACACGACCCACATACTGTTTGACTAATTTTTGAAGTTGAGACCAAGGCGTCACGGTACACATTTTGCTCGATTGCCAGAACAACCCTGTATTTGTGCGATGCCAAACTCTGTATGTGTGCTATGCTATGTCAAAAGTCTCAACTCTGCACCCGCAAATAAAAAGAAGTCTGAACTCTGAAGTTATTTCATATCAATTGTAAGATAGAAGTTGCAATTTCAGCTTTAAATTCATGACCAAATCTGTAAAGAGATCACCGTATTCTGCGATTATAGCCTTTCAGTATACATGTACATGTCGAATTCTGAAGTAAATTCATAACTCTGTAATTCTTAGGGTGATTGGAAAATCATGTTTTGAGAACATCTGGTTACTCTTCTCTTTTAGTAACTGAGCAAATTCTTGTTGGGTGAGCTGCGTGGCGGAGCTTCATGGGGGCCAACCTGGGCGGTGGCCCCCCCAGCCCAAGAAAAAAAATCACCTACTACTTGTTAGTTTTTGTGTTGTATTTTCAGTAAAAACAGGCTAAATCTCATAGTTTTGCCCCTCCTTAGCCCATTGCCCCTCCAAAGATTTGGCCCAAGCTCCGCCCCACCGTGAGCATGTTAGGAAAATGATTGGTGGTGCACGATGGATTTTTCTGAACTCTGACAAAGACACACAAAAAAACTGAACTATGTAATTGTTTGTTGATGCAGATAGATGACCTGAAAGCCTTCCGGCAGTGGGGGAGCAGAACTCCTGGTCATCCAGAAAATTTTGAGACAGATGGTGTTGAAGTCACCACCGGTTTGCCTCTTGAACATCTACAGTAATGAACATTATAAAGCTTCTACTACAAAGAAAAAAAAACTATGCCTGCCTGAACTGTTCTGATGTTTATGTAGGTCCTCTGGGGCAGGGCTTTGCAAACGCTGTTGGACTAGCACTTGCTGAGAAACACCTAGCTGCTCGTTTCAACAAGCCTGATTTAACAGTCGTGGACCATTACACGTAAGTTAATATTTACTTGCCTGACAAAATGTGATTACCAACCTAATGTGCATAGGGACATGGTTAACAGAATCTGTTTCCTTCATGGTCTCATAGGTATGTTATACTTGGGGATGGTTGTCAAATGGAAGGTGTTGCGAATGAGGCCGCCTCCCTTGCTGGTCACTGGGGTCTCGGAAAGTTGATTGCCTTCTATGATGACAATCATATATCAATCGATGGAAGTACGGCTATTGCTTTCACTGAAGATGTGCTTGCCCGATACGAGGCCCTAGGATGGCATACTATCTGGGTGCAGAATGGAAACACTGGCTATGATGACATCCGTGCAGCTATAAAAGAAGCAAAGGAGGTCAAAGATAAGCCAACTCTTATCAAGGTGATAATCAGACTCACAGTAATATTTCTTTTGTTTGTCAGTTTGATACAGTTTTATCAGACAAATGACAACTGGGACTGGTTTTGTATATCTAGGTGACAACTACAATTGGTTATGGATCGCCAAACAAAGCAAGCACACACAGTGTCCATGGGAGCGCTTTAGGTTCCAAAGAAGTTGAGGCAACCAGAAAAAATCTTTCCTGGGCTCATGAACCTTTCCATGTGCCTGATGAGGTGAAAAGGTACAGTGTAGTTCTTGTAGAACTCAAGCTGCAGAGCATCACAGTGCTCGCAAACAAATTGTTCTGTTATCAAGAAATTCAAACATGTGGCTGTTCCTTAGGCAGTTCTTCTAGATGTTGTATGCATCATACAATATTGAACATAGTTTTTTCATTTCAATTGTACATACATTCAAAATGGTACATACAAATTTTATGGTATAATGATGCAAATTCTCAGTTCTGAATCTTGTTGACAATTATTCTGCAGTGGAGACTTACCTTTTTTTTGGAACAGAGGCTCTACATTTCAGTTTTCAAATTATCGCATAGTAATATGGTATTGCATTGAACTTAGTTGGTTCTGCACTGAAGTTTGACTAAATAATCACTCCTTCCAGGCATTGGGCTCATCATCTTGAAGAGGGTGCTTCTCTTGAAGCTGAATGGAATGCAAAGTTTGCAGAATATGAAAAGAAATACCACCAGGAGGCTGTCGAGCTAAATAGCATAATATCAGGGAAGCTTCCGGCTGGGTGGGAAGATGCTCTTCCGGTGAGTTCTCCTCTGAAACTTAAATGTCTTACCTATGTAATATTCATCAAGTGTCAGAATGAGTTATAGTCTGACTTTGTTCCCTTGTTTGTTCTGCAGAAATATACCCCCGAAAGTCCTGCTGATGCTACAAGGAACCTATCTCAGCAATGCTTGAATGCTCTTGCTAAAGTAATACCCGGATTTCTTGGAGGCAGTGCTGATCTTGCATCATCAAACATGACATTGCTAAAGATGTTTGGTGATTTCCAGAAGGACACCCCTGAAGAGCGAAACATCCGCTTTGGTGTCAGAGAGCACGCGATGGGCGCCATCTGCAATGGCATTGCTGTACACAGCCCTGGCCTGATACCTTACTGTTCGACATTCTTCGTGTTCACCGACTACATGAGAGCTCCTATACGCCTTTCGGCCCTGTCTGAATCAGGAGTGATCTTTGTGATGACTCATGATTCCATTGGACTTGGAGAAGATGGGCCGACACATCAGCCGGTTGAGCAGTTATTCAGCCTCCGAGCAATGCCGGGCATATTAATACTCCGACCAGCTGATGGAACCGAGACTTCTGCGGCTTATAGGATCGCGGTTATCAACAGGAAGAGGCCATCTATCCTTGCACTCTCTAGGCAGAAGCTCCCACAGTTGGAAGGGACATCGGTTGAAGGCGTTGCTAAGGGAGGGTATGTCATTTCTGACAATTCCTCAGGCAACAAACCTGACCTCATCCTCATCAGCACAGGCTCTGAGCTCGAGATCGCGGAAAAAGCCGCAGATCAGCTGAGGAAGGAGGGGAAATCTGTACGGGTTGTCTCGCTTGTTTGCTGGGAATTGTTTGAGGAGCAGTCTGAGGAATACAAGCAGAGTGTCCTACCAAGCGATGTTACTTCCAGGATTAGCATCGAGGCTGGTGTCACACTGGGATGGGAGAAGTACATCGGACAGAAGGGTAAAGCAGTCGGCATTGACCGCTTCGGTTCAAGTGCTCCTGCTGGGAAAATATACAAGGAGCTTGGTTTGACGGTAGAGAATCTCATTGCAACAGCCAAATCACTGTAAAAGGATCGTTGCATTGCTCAACAAATGTATATGAAGGTTCGCTTCTATATCCTAGTATATGCTATTTTAATAATCAATAAAGGGCAGTCTCAAGGTTGGTTTGTTACAGCTCGGGGAGCTTATTGAGGTGTAAATAATAACAATGTCTGCCTAACAGCCCTAATAATTAAGCCAGTTTGTTTTTCCAACTCAGCTAAGTAATAGATAGTTCTGGGAGTGCCCACTGCAATTCATATAGAATTACTGTGTCCCCGCGAAAAAATAAGACACTCATATATATTTTGTGTCGTCAAGTTGCAAGTTACTGTGGCACGGCGATTAAATTGCAGAATCTGAACTCCATTGCTGTCGGCAACAAAGTCCCCATGTCTTGTTTCTTGTATTTGTTTTACAAGGGTCGAAGAATCCCCATTCTTATACATGACAAAAATCTCAGGAAGGCGGTTGATCCTCTAGCATTCTGTGTCATATACATTCCGGCCATATTTCCTAGCTAGTTGGTTTCTGAAAAACAAAGTGTAACCCTTGTCTAGCTACAAGTTACTATGGTCCTGGGATTATGTCGCCAGGATCTGAACATGATTGCAATCTCCTCCCTGCGTGGCGACAATGGAGCCGCTAAGGTGACTGAGAATTCCTCCAGAGCTGCACCATTGGACAAGAGGAAATTTGCAAGTATCCTGTCGAACCCATTCCCAGTGTACTTGGCGATGTTGATCCTTTTGAGGCTATGGCGGGAGCAAGGGATGCCCCATCGCCACATGCTCCTCAACATCCAGTCATCATCATACATGTCGTCATCGTTGTCACAGATCTCCGGCTCAGGGTCTGAATCTGAGTACTCATCGTCAGAGTAGTATGTCTTGTTCAATGTCTCGGAGCCCAGAGGAAACGAGGACAGCGCTTCCAGGTGTAGGGTGCTGGCGACGAGGACGGCGACGGACCGGACGACGTGATCGGCGGCCAAGAACCCCTTGAGGACCAGGTGCCGGAGCTGGGGTAAGTGGTCGCGGGCTATGGCTGTGATCTCGCTGCTGTAGTAGGCCATTGAGGGGCGCAGCTCGAGGCGAAGGTACGTCAGCTTCTTGCACCGGCTGATGAGCTCCAAGACTGGAGCAACCTCCACTGGTGCTTTGCTTGTGAGGTCCTCGCAGATATCGATGGTCAGCGCCGTCACTTGGCCATAGTTGGGGATGTCAAGGAACGTGTCCGAAGGGAGGCCGCCCTTGTAGCGTAGGGATCGCAGGCGCTGGGTGCGCAGCACGACGCGGCGGGCGTTGTGGCAGCAGACCATGGCGAAGCTCCGGAGACGTTCGCTGGACACGGTGATGGTGGTGGCGGTCGGGCACTCCTCGAGCGTCAGTTCGGCGAGGTGCGGGCAGCTCGAGACCAGCTGCTGCAGCACCGCGGCAGGCGCCATGATCCGCTTCAGGCAGAGCGTCTCGAGCGATGCAGCGACCACGACGCTCCAGGGCAGGTCAAGCGTCCAGTTGGCCAGGCGCAGGCGGCGCAGCGTGGCGCACCGGAAGAGCTGGCGCGGCGTCTTGGTGTAGCTGCCCCTGACGTCTTCCCCGAAGTTGGCCGAGGCGGTTTTCCCGAACCAGCCGAAGGGGCAGAGCCTGCGGCGGGAGTAGTGCCGGAAAATATCGTATGGAGCTTAGGCTCATGGGCACCCCTTTATCTAGCCATTCAATTCTGCATCGCGATTTGTGCAAGTAAATTTCTCTTTTTCGTTTCTTTCATATAGTTTAACATATGAACTTCATACTTTTTCAGCACAACAGAACATTCTTACTAGAATGTGGGAAAAATACTTTCAGATTTTTTCGCGCATCATAAATAATAGAAATAAGATTTTTTGATTAAAAAAATCTCAATTTCTCTATTTTTCTTGGACAAAAAAATCTGAAAGTTTTATCCCACATTGTTCCACACTAGTAGAAAAAGGACCTAATATGTGAAACATTAGTACCGGTTGGCATATGAGCCGGCACTAATGCTCCATTAGTGCCGGTTCAAATGACTTGGCGGGAGGTGACCTTTAGTATCGGTTCTTTTGGAATCTTTAGTACCGGTTCGTGCCACGAACCGGTACTACAGATGCCAGCATCTTAAATACCGGTTCGTGGCACGAACCGGTACTAAATAGGTTGTGGCAGGCGCTATTTTTAGTCCCACCTCGCTCCCCTAACAAGAATTTGACCACCTTAAGTATGTTACTCCCTCCGTTCTTAAATATTTGTCTTTCTAGACATTTCAAATGACTACTATATACGGATGTATGTAGACATATTTTAGAGTGTAGATTCACTCATTTTGCTCCATATGTAGTCACTTGTTGAAATGCCTAGAAAGACAAGTATTTAGGAACGGAGGGAGTACTTCTCAAACCATCCCAAGCATTTGGTCTTCATTGAACTCTATGTGTAGAATCTGTGGCTGCAATAGGAGTCTTCGCCGGTTCTTAAATCGATGGTAGATTCCTATTGACGCTTAGATTCTATACAAAAAGATCGTTGATGATCAATGTATTTTTTATATGTACTTCTGTGTAGCATTAGCGCACGTTTTGGCTGAAAGGCGGTACTGATCAATGCATTTTTTTCTGCGTTCAGATGCACAATTTAAAGAAGAAGAGGAGGAGGAGGAGAGGAGGAGGAGGAGGAGGAGGAGGAGGAGGAAGAAGAAGAA
>NC_041383.1:61489443-61489958 GCF_002162155.2 Triticum dicoccoides
GAGGAGGAGGAGGAGGAGGAGGAGGAGGAGGAGGAGCTACTCAGAAATAAATAGAAGAAAATAAATAATGCAGAAAAGCAAAAAAATTATATAAAGCAAAAATATTCACAAAGAAGAAGAAGAAGGAGAAGAAGAAGAAGAGGAGGAGGAGAAGGAGAAGAAGAAGAAGAAGAGGAGGAGGAGGAGGAGGAAGAAGGAGAAGAAGAAGAAGAAGAAGAAGAGGAAGCCGATTGGGCTGGCCAAAATTGGCTTTAGTACCGGTTGGAGCCACCAACCGGTACTAAAGGCCCATCCTATATATACTACACTTACGAAAAACCAGTTATCGTCGCCACTATTCGTTCAACTTCTCGCGCGCGCGAGTCTCGATCTCGACGACGCCGACGCCGCCGTGCCGTCGCCCTCGCCGCCCCCGCCGCCCGTCGTCATCGTCGCCGCGCGACCCCGCCACCCGTCGTCGTCGCCGCGCGCCCCCGCCGCCCGTCGTCGTTGCCGCCCCCGCCGCGCCCGGTCTT
>NC_041383.1:61490808-61495688 GCF_002162155.2 Triticum dicoccoides
TTTAATTTTAGTAAATGTTTAGTTCAACTAGTTGAATTAATATATATATAGAACTAGTTTATTTTTAGTAAATGCTTAGTTGAACTAGTTGAATTAATATATAGAACTACTTTATTTTAGTATATGCTTAGTTTGAACTACTGGAATTAATATAACTAGTTTATTTTTAGTAAATGTTTAGTTGAACTAGTTGAATTAATATATATATATATATATATATATATATATATATATATATATAGAACTAGTTTATTTTTAGTAAATGCTTTAAACTAATTGAATTAATATAACTAGTTTATTTTAGTAATTGCTTATTTGAATTAATAGAAGTAGTTGAATTAATTGAATTAGTAAGTGATTAATGTTTCGCCTAATATGAACATAGGAAATGTCGTCCGACGACGGAAAAAATTTCATTATGTGCGAGTACAGTGAAGACCAGCGCGGCCAGTGCGACAGAAATTTCCTTGTTGATGGTAGGCGATTCAGCATCAAGCTGGATGAGACTTTCGAATTCGATACAGTAAGTCACAACGACAAGTCTGTTTTCGTAATTAAGCATGACTTATATATGCTTCATTTGTCTGACTTATAATTTTTAATTTTCACTATTCTACTAGCGCATCCCGTGTCATGCAAGAATTTTTGTCTTGGATAAGATAGGTTTCAAAGATATGGAAACTATGGAGGTAAAGAGAGCTTACCTGGAAACTGAGCATGATGGTTATAATTTCAACGTCAAAGTGTACAATACACACACGTACACCTATTTTGAATGCAAAACTTGGCAAGCACTATGCAAGGCTTATGCATTTGAGCCTGGTATGGTTATCACCTTTGATATTCGTCCGGAAGATGATATTGAAGGTAATAGAGACATATGGGTCGATGTGCAGACGCCTCCAGTTCTACTATTATGTGAGTTCTTCTCAACTATATTTTTGTCTTTGATATTGCTTATTCAAAAATAACTGACAACTAATTTCTATTGACAGCTTATGTCCATTCAACCAAACATGTCCGGCGCTTGGTAGACAGGACCTACTACTGTCCCGGAGCTGAACTAAACTGCGAGGAGATAAGTCATTATGTTTCATGGCTTGAGGATCTTCATACTGTCAAGACAATTTTTTTTCCTGCATTTAGAAATGTTAGTACTCAAAACATGCGATCAATAGTGATGGTATTGAACTACGGTCACATCTATTTAGGAATGATGGTAAGATATTTACTATTTGTCCTCAGTGCATATTTTGCATACATAATTTTTTTGCTAAACTTTCATTACTAAGTATATTAATTAAGTACTATACAATGTTCTTCAATAGGGACTCCCGATGACAGTTGTGCCTCAGGGGATCGAGACTAAAGGTCAGATGTCAATTGTTAGCTTACAGCCAAGATATCCTGCATTGCACATGAATGAATTCAGGATTTCTAGAAGCGATGAATGCTTAATAGTGAAAGATTGGAGGAAAATTGTTAATGATCGCAGAGAAGTACTAGGGGGCAGCAATGAGAAGCGCAGCCCACGATTAGGAGACAGGTTCATTGGCATGCTCCAGTATGATCAATCAGGAGAGCTATACATGTTCTATGTTATTTTACCAGAGAGAGAGTGTAGCTAGCAGGAGTGATTTAGCTAGTTCTTCATGTTGCTCTTAATTAGTACTTGTCCTTTCATGTATGTGTTCTTCGTTCTGAACTTAAGTGATTTGTTTTTATGATGTTATATATGAACGCTTATAATATCATGACAATCATGTTGAACTCGATCGATAATATTTTTGCTTCTGGTACAAGTGAATGTTTCTTCTTTAAGCTAGTAGTGCTGGTGGTGATTATATAGCTAGTTAATTATTATATCATTTAATGAAAGAAACTGCATATTAGTTTCAGCTGGATGAATCTTACCTAGTTAGTATATGCCATATCCGTATATATTATAGTTGATCAAGTATAATATGGATATGGCATATACTCTAGCTAGCTAGCTATAGAGATATCCAATAATGCATTCAGTCGAAACTAATCCGCGGTACTTTCACCTAATGATTTAACAACTCATTATAATGTAAAACAATCACTAAATTAAATTGAAAACACAAAATTAAGGAAAAATTAAAAAAAACACCCAAACATTTAGTACCGGTTGGTGTTACCAACCGGTACTAATGCCCTCCGCGCAAACGGGCCTGGCTCGTGCCACGTGGTGGCACTTTAGCGCAGGTTCGTGACAAACCAGTACTAAAGGCCGGGGACCTATAGTCCCCACTCTTTAGTGCCGGTTGGCGAACCGGCACTAAAGCCCGTTACGAACCGGCACTAAAGGCCGATTCTGCACTAGTGCCAATAATGTTTTGTTGTCCTCGAGAGTTTCAAGTTCATTTGTTGTTTTGTTTTGAAGAAACAAAAAAGAGAAAGTTTTCATGTAGTAAGTTAGTTGTGTAGTACGGATCTCAAAGCAACATTAGATGGTGAGGATAGGAGGTGTCCAGGAGCCCGTGCTCTAGTGCCAGTACTGCAGCTCGAGGTCGATCTCCTCGGCGCCGGAGGAGGCGGCGGTGGCGATCCAGCCATCGAGCAGGTCGTCCGGCGGCTGGCGCGCGTGTAGCCGGAGGACACGGATCGGCGTGGTGGGGCCCTTAAGATCGCGCCCGTCACCTTGCTGTCGAAGCACACGAGGAGGTTGACTCCCCGCCCCCGGCGGTCCGTCTTGCGGTCGACGAGGTCCACGACCGGCACGCCGTCATAGACGCGGCGCCACCGGCGGGACAGCACGGTGGCGCGCGTGGCCTCGTCGGACGGGAGGTGGGATAGGATCCGCTCCAGCGCCTCGTCCGGGAGAGCACTCAGGCGATCTTCCTGCCGGTAGGTTGCCATCTTCTTGTGCGATGATCAGCTGAGATGCGTTCGCGATGATGGGTGCGGCCGCGCCGCCGCTATGACTCCTTTTTAGAGCATCTCCAACAGCCGCGCAAAGCACCACGCGCAAAAAACCTGTTTGCCGCGCGCGCTTCGGCATGTTTAGCGCGGCCGCCAGCGCTGGCTCCAGCAGCCGCGCTATAATGCAGGGCGCGCGCGCCGCTCCAGCAGCACGCAAAAATACAGCGCGCGCGACTCGCCGGGCATACATATATGATATTTTGGACACAAAATGAGTTTGAAACATTCATCAAAATGCAATGAACATGTGAAATTTGACACAAACAAGTTGCTGAATAAAAGTTCATGCCCACAAGTTCAAAATCATGCCCACAAGTTCGTCCAACCAAGTTCAAATGCAAACTAAAGTTCAAGACATGAAAGACACATCAATCTTCATCTTCCTCATCTTCGTCCTCATATTCCGAAGACGACTCTTCCGCCTCCGAAGATGAATCTTCCCCCCTCTCCTCATCACGCACCGCATCACGTGAAGCTCCGACGGTGTTGGCAAGATCTTCAACGGCATCTTCATGGGAATGTGCGTGAGAAGGCACATCGAAAGACATTCCACCCATGGCGGCCGGAGGTGCACCCATGCCTCCCATGAGAGAAGCAAAACTCATGCCTCCCATGGCGGCCATAGCGTCGAAGGGTGCTCCGAAGCCACCCATGCCTCCCATGGCGGCCGAAGGTGCACCCATGCCTCCCATGGAGGCCGGAGGTGCACCCATGCCTCCCATGGCTCCGAAGCCACC
This sequence comes from Triticum dicoccoides, assembly GCF_002162155.2. NCBI lineage: Eukaryota > Viridiplantae > Streptophyta > Magnoliopsida > Poales > Poaceae > Triticum > Triticum dicoccoides. Next base: position 61,494,492 of record NC_041383.1, read on the forward strand.
CATGCCTCCCATGGCGCCGAGGCCACCGCCACCCATGGCGCCGAGGCCACCGCCACCCATTGCGCCGAGGCCACCGCCACCCATTGCACGAACCATGGCTCTTTTTTGGATCAAGACTTCTTGTTGGGCAAGATTGACATACTCCTTTTGCGCCGCATTGAGGTTAGATGTGTCCAAGAAGAACAAGTGCTTCTCCCATTTCAACAACTTAGCTCGCTCCTCATTGCTCACTTTCCTCTCCTCCAAAGCCACCTTCCTCTCCTCGGCCGCCACCCTTCTCTCCTCGGCCGCCAACCTCCTCTCCTTGGCCACGGCATCTTGGTTCCTTGCCATTTTCCTCACCTCATTGGCTTCGACCCTTGCCTTCACAATAGCTTCCATAGCATTTTTGAGCTCATCATCTCCTTTCCTCTTCTTCTTTTCCGTTTTGTCTTTCTTGCACTCATCTGGTCGTTTTGGCTTCGAGTATGAAACCGAGTTGGGTGTGGGGCTTCTCTTGCCGCCATCACTTGATGCATCCTCCTCCTCATCATCATCGTTCAACTCAATTGTTCGTTTGCGTTTGTTGCTCAAATGCAAATCATCCAAACCATCACGCTTCTTCCATTTCTCATCATCCTTTAACACTTCATAGCAATGAGGCAAGGTAAAGACCCTTCCTTTCTTGATCTTCCCCTTCTTGGTTGTCCTCGTCTCTTCTTTGAACAAGTTTTGTGCAATGTTGTACTACAAGAAAAACAAAACAAGTTAGCACTTCGGTCACCAAAAACAAGTATGATGAACATATATGAGCTGCCACTTACTCGATCATCCCCATTTGTGCCACTTGGGTTAATCTTGTCAACCGCCTTTTGACAAGCCGCCCACTTTTGACAATCCGAGTTGATTGTCGACCATCGGGACCGAAGTGATCTCTCGGAGCGGTCAATTCCACTCACGTTGTGAGTATCAAAGTGTTCTTTCATTCGCCCCCAATACGCGTCTCTACTTTGATCACCTCCAATGGATGGATCCCTCGACATTTGCAAATAAGTATAGCATAGTAACTTGTCATTGTTGGTGGAGTAATTGCCCGGCGCCGTGGTCATCCGCGGCGGCAAGAAGAGGCTGCGCGAGGCCGACGCTCGGCGGAGCTCCGGCGGTGGCGACGCCAACGCTTCCCACACTAGGGTTTCCGCAGGCGGCTGCGGCGGCGGC